>NC_079212.1:115101240-115296240 GCF_029633865.1 Lampris incognitus
CTGTGCAGGACAGAGTTTACTTAGTAATGGGCTAGCAGTTAGCGCTAGCTAAGTTCCAGGCAGCCAATTAATTTTTTGGGTGGTTATGAGAGTGACTGAGTAGTTCTATTGCTATGTAGTTAGGCATTAGCCTATGTCTCACAGTCTGCTTATTTAAACAACTACGAGACAACCTAGTTTTAAGTGAGCTGCACAAAGGCATGGTTGAGTGGGTGTCCAGCAGTTGGTGATGCTGGTGATATGGTCAGCTCCTTTCATGGTCTCAGTCACCACTTTCTTCATTTCCTTGGAGGTACCATCAGTCATGGAGTGCAGGCTCAGCCATGACGTGATTTCTGTGTTGCAGTAGGCTGCAGTACCTTCACTACATCTCTGATTGGTTCTTCAACAACACAGAATGGCTGGAGCCCTTGGACCACATACTTCACAACAGCTTTGTCAGTCCATCTCAATGGAGACACAATCCTGGCCATTATTTAACATATTACAACAGGAAATAACTGTTACTTAACACAATGTTGGCTAGCAGACCTTTTCCCAATCTTTTAATTGTGTTTATGGACGCATTTTCCATCTTATCACCAAGCCCCAGTTTGTGCCACTAATGTAGTAATCATTTCATTAATTTTATTTTCAACTTTTATTAATAACATTAGAACAACATTTGAGTCACAGATATAGCCTAATGATAGCCCTTAACCACTGAAGTTTGATGGAATTACATCAAAGCAAAACTCAAAAGTGTTTTCTCAAGAACCCTATCACACTTTTGAAAACGTGCTGCATAATCCTGAACACTTTTACCTGCCACTACCACAAATATTACCTCCACCGGTATTAAATATTTGGCCAGCAGGTTATGGCAGTAAGTAGAATCCTGTCTAAACTAGCAGTAGGCTGCAGCACTCAAATGTGCTGACGTTAGCCTTATTCTGGGTCAATGATTAATGTAGGCTAAGAGTTACCCAAAGGCCTCTCACTCTGTGTTGGACACTAATGTTATTATCATAAAATCAATACACAGTGCTGCAACATTATCTGATATCTGAACTGTCATGACAGGCACTTCATCCAGTACGAAGAATCTTTCACTTCAACAACTGTAGGGTAAACATTTCTCTCACCATATGGCCATGGGTATTCATCTTCCTGAGAAGGCGTTGTAGGATTCACACTATGAGGAGTCACAGGTTCCATTTGGGCAGCATCATTGCTGTTGGAGGATGCTGTTGCTGCTTCCATCATGAAATCGTTCTCACTCTCGGACATTTCTGTGCATAGAAAATCACTGTTAATGGTATCTGACATGCCGAGGCTTGAGAGGAAACCGAAACTTGACCGTGGGTTTGAGAACACCTGTTGCACTTGCCGATTAACGTTAGCCAATGATCTCACTTGCAAGCGGGAACCATTTGTCAAACCAGCTGCGTGCAGTTTGTGGTCCTGTGATGGACTGACGGCCTGTCCAGGGTGTCTCCCCATCTGCTGCCCAATGAGTGCTGGGATAGGCTCCAGCATCCCCATGACCCTGAGCAGGATAAGCAGTTTGGATAGTGGATGGATGGATGGATGGCTTGCATGCAGTTTGTATTCCAACATCATGACATTTCTTTCCATTTTAATTCCGATTTGATTACTCTGTAGCTGAGTAAAAGTAAAAGCTGACAAAAATATAAAAATTGAAGCACACTCAAAAATACTTAAGCGCTGTAACAAAGTATTATTACTTTATGTTACACCGCTGCATGCACGCAAGCAGACGTACATAAAAACAAAAAATACACACGTTAAATGCAACTCTCTATCTCCCTATCCCATCTTTTATCCCCTTGCGCATGCGCACACACACACACACACACACACACACACACACACACACACACACACACACACACACACACACACACACACACACACCCCTTCCACCTTCTTCTTGATCCCGTCCTCCTCTGTTTTTGTGACCTGGATTTCTCCACAGGCTTTTTTTTTTTGGCTGCACATCACGTGGTTCCATTGTTTTCATCTGAATGCCAAAGCTCTATAAATGTCCTTGTGTTTGAGTGGACGCCCGTGAAGAACAGATAGGCAAGATCGACAACAACAGCAACAACAACCACCACTGTGAGTCACTTTCATGGGCCCGCGCATGCACACAGCCACTACTGCTTGGGGGAAAGCCAGATCAAGATTCTCCCGGATACAGCAAACACCCTGCATAATGTATGTTTGGTATTTATGAGCTGCACACAGCTCCCTAGCTTAAGCAATGTGAGTTGGTCCAGAATAAAACAGACATATGAAGTGTACCAATGCAAGTAACTGCCTGATCATTTACTTATAGAAGAAAACAACATCTGATATCCATCAATGTCACCCTGTAATGTGTGTATGTATACACGTGTTCCTGTTCATGTGTGTCTGTGTCTGAATGTAATGTACATCTGTGTATTTATGCCTGCGTATGTATCTGTGGTGTCATTTGCCATCAAAGATGGCCTATACCTGCATGGAATGAAAACCCTCCAAGCCCAAGAAAGACATGGAGAAAAAAAAAGAGATTCTGGCACACCTATAATTCACCAGGGAACAGAAATACAACTGGAGGCGCCATTAGTTTCTAATGGTTTCCTACAGAAGTCTATATGGGGAGCGTGAATGGATATCACCATTTAGATAGCAAGTCATTTGTGAACCAGCGAGGTGTTGATCTTGGCTGGCATATTAAGAAGCCCCTCTAAGCTATCGGCTTATCAGTATTCATTGCAACAGGACAATTTCAATGGTGCTGTAGACCCTGGAATTTCAAAGAGCCTATGCATCTTTGAATAACAGGAGGATTTTTTTCCCCCCACAAATCGATGGGAGAAAGCCTCTTCAATGTGAAAACGGCTATAAAGTGCCAAGCCATGTAGTCATATTTTATAAACTAGCTGTTTATACCTGGGAAAGTGACCCAACTGGCCATTGGTTTTTATATTTACAAGAGGAAAATTTCAACTGGGGAAAAAGTGTATGAAACAAATGTATTCCTTTGACAGCTTATCACAGTATTTGAAACTGGCAGTGATCTAGACTATGCCTCTGCAAAGAACAGCCTTTTGTCATTTCTAGGTGTATTTTTAGCACATTACAAAGGTACAGAGAATCACTTGGGTTTGCCACTAGAAACATTATTCACAATAAAGAAGGTATGAATGTTTTTCTGCCTTTGATAACTATTTGTGTGTGTGTGTGTGTGTGTGTGTGTGTGTGTGTGTGTGTGTCACTGTCAGGTGTTTATATCATTTGTCCCCTCTATTGTGCAACCAGTGGATCAGCTGTCAAGCATCACACCACCAGATAAGAATCTCACCTTGGCCATATTCAGCCACCTCACTCCTCTCACCTCCTCAGTTAGAGCACCTCTCTCCTCAACACCATGTGCAACACACTGTGTCAGAGGAATGCAGATATCGACACAAACGTACACATGCAACAGATTCAACCTACAACATGATGCAGCTATACACAATGTGCCCATATACCAATGTTCTGTCTCTCTCTCTGTCGCTCGGTCTGTCCGTCTGTCTATCTATCTACCGATCGATCGATCAATCGATAGCTCTATCTATCTATCTGTCGATCTGTCGATCTATCTATCTATCTATCTATCTATCTATCTATCTATTTTTCCCTCTCTGTTGTGCTGTCACTCCATACTGGAAGGAATCTAGGTCTAGCTATAAACACCCTTACACCCCATGTTCCCACTTAGCGTGACAGGTGAATGGCTCCAGAATCACATTGCAAATGTGATGAAGAGGTGAACTCCCAAAAAGTCTCCGTGACGTTACGTGTGTTTTCTCCTTTTGGATAATGACCTTGTTCAAGTTCTATGCTTGCTCTCATGTGCTTTCCCACAGTCTCTTACCTTGAATTGTCCTGTTCTGATGTTTGAACCTTGTATTTTGTCAAAGCAACATCTAACTTGGACATCACCATATAATTAGTGGTGTTTGTGATTATTTCTTTTAGCACTGAAGCTGATATGCAGAAGTGTTGACATGGGAGCGTTTGTAAAATACCAAGCCTTGCTGGATTGCTGAACTTCTTTGTCATTTTTTTCCAACATACTCAAATATACAACCACCTGTCACATTGCTGATTTTAAAGAAGTTTACCATTTCCTTCCCGGCAAACAGTTTGGGAGGCTAATGGTCATTAATTCCACTAATGCAAATTTAGTATGACACCAAACAGCACCCTGAGGAACCCCACCACTCCAAACACTTAGATATGCCTGAAATAAAGTGCCCTGTCAATATGCGGTGCAAATCATAGCAGCACTCCGTAAAATGTTTGGACTAGTTTTTATATGCCGGAAAAGTTGAATCGGTTCATCTGGACACCAAGTTTAGTGGGAAAACATGTCATTGCTCATTAAACTATTCTTGGATTTCTACACCTGGATTATTGAGCATGCATCGAAATATGTTTTACATGCACACAATGTCCTGGAACTAGCTCATACTCAGCTCCCTGGTATACTTCTGAACTCCATCAAATGAAATCCCATAAGCGCCAGCTTGAAAGACTCTCCAAGAAAATTGGTTTAATAGTACATCTCTAAGACTACTTAGACTACCGTCTTTCAAAGTTCTTTTTATTGAATTTCACAACAGCTCACTCTTATACAGGTTTAATTGATAACTCCAAACCACTGTAACAAATTAAAGATTAAGGGAATCGCAGTCTCAGCATCAGGCACGCAGAGAAGGAGATCATTGGCATAAAGGTGTTCCATACTCCCTCTATTTATGCCCGTTACGGAGTGATTAGCTCTTATAGCTAGAGCCAGGGGTTCGATGGCCAGGACAAAGAGAAGAGTGCTCTGAGTGCAACCCTGGTGAGTTCTGCGGTGCAGATAAAAAGCTTGGAGTGTAGATTATTAGTCAAGACCATAGCTGAGGGGCCAGAGTACAACAGTTTAATCCAGGATATAAACATTGCCCCTAATCCGAATCTCCCTAAGGTCTCAAAGAGGTAGTCCCATTCTACTCTGTCGAATTTCTTCTCTGCATTCATGGAAAGGACACATTCTGACACAGTTTGGCAAGGAGAGTACATGATGTTAAACAAGCGTTGGATATTAAAAATGGAACGCTTATGTTTAACAAAACCTGTCTGGTCTGGGGATATAATACTGAGCAGCGGGTCCTCCAGATGATGCACCAGTACTTTGGCTAATATTTTGGTATCAGTGTTTAACAGCGAAATGGGTCTGTAGGATTTGCAGTGTAAGGGATCTTTGTTGTTTTTTATTTTGCCAGTAATATTATACATGCCTGGTTTATGATGGTTGGGAAGGGATCCTGATTTAAGTGAATCTGAGTAGGTGGTTGCCAAAATGGGGGTTAACTGTGTAGAAAATGTCACATAAAATTCACTTGGCAGACCAGCCGCACCTGGCAGTTTTTGAGTTTACTACGACTACTACTTTCGGCTGCTCCCCCGTTAGGGGTTGCCACAGCGGATCATCCGTTTCCATTTTTTCCTGTCTTCTGCATCTTCCTCTGTCACACAAGCCTCCTGCATGTCTTCCCTCATCACATCCATAAACCTCCTCTTTGGCCTTCCTCTTTTCCTCTTCCCTGGCAGCTCCATATTCAGCATCCTTCTCCCAATATACTCGGCATCCCTCCTCCACACATGTCCAAGCCATCTCAGTCTTGACTCTCTTGCTTTGTCTCCAAACCATTCAACTTGAGCGGTCCCTCTTATATAATCGTTCCTAACCCTGTCCTTCTTCATCACTCCCAGTGAAAATCTTAGCATCTTCAACTCTGCCACCTCCAGCTCCGCCTCCCGTCTTTTCGTCAGTGCTGTACTGAAGCCTAGAGTCATACCTATATTTCCTCAGTTGATTTAGTTGATAGAAAGATAGTTTTCCCCCTGGCCCCGCCCCACTAGGTTCCCTAAGTTTATTATTTTATTATTATATATTACAACACAATAAATGCGCAATATATATATATATATATATATATATAGTATAATAATCAGATGTAATATATAATAATAAAATAATAAACTTAGGGAACCTAGTGGGGCAGGGCCAGGGGGAAAACTATCTTTCTATCAACTAAATCAACTGAGGAAATATAGGTATGATTCTAGGCTTCAGTACAAATGCCACTGTCTCCAAACCATATAACATAGCTGGTCTCACAACCATCTTGTAAACCTTCCCTTTAACTCTTGCTGGTACCCCTCTATTGCAAATCACTCCTGACACACTTCTCCACCCACTCCACCCTACCTGCACTCTCTTCTTCACCTCTCTCCTGCACTCCCCATTACTTTGGACAGTTGACCCCAAGTATACTGCTCAAAAAAATAAAGGGAACACCTAAAAACACAATATAGACCTCGATGAATGAAATATTTCAGTTGAAAATCTTTACTTATTAGACAGAGGAATGTGTTTAGAGCAAAATAACCTAAGAATGATCAATGGAAATCAAAATCATTAGCCCATTAAGGTCTGGATTCAGAATCATACTCAAAATCAAAGTGGAAAATGAGAACATAGGCTGATCCAACTTCTGTGGAAATTCTTCAAGACGATTCAAAATGAGGCTCAGTAGTGTGTGTGGCCTCCACGTGCCTGTATGCACTCCCTACAACGTCTGGGCATGCTCCTTTTTGAGACGATGGATGGTCTCCTGAGGGATCTCCTCCCAGACCTGGATCAGGGCATCGGTCAACTCCTGGACAGTCTGTGGTGCGACATCGCGTTGGCGGATGGTACGAGACATGATGTCCCAGAGGTGCTCGATTGGATTCAGGTCTGGGGAACGTGCAGGCCAGTCCATAGCATCAATGCCCTCGACATACAGGAACTGCTGACACACTCTGGCCACATGAGGACGAGCATTGTCATGCATGAGCAGGAACCCAGGGCCCACTGCACCAGCATATGGTCTGACAATGGCTCTGAGGATCTCATCCCGGTACCTAATGGCAGTCATGGTACCTCTGGCTAGCACGTAGAGGTCTGTGCGGCCCTCCAAGGATATGCCTCCCCAGACCATCACTGACCCACTGCCAAACCGGTCATGCTGGAGGATGTTGCAGGCAGCAGAACGTTCTCCACAGCGTCTCCAGACTCTCTCACGTCTGCCACATGTGTTCAGTGTGGACCTGCTCTCATCTGTGAAGAGCACAGGGCGCCAATGGCGAATCTGCCAACCAAGATGTTCTCTGGCAAAGGTCAATCGGGCTGCACAGTGTTGGGCTGTGAGCACAGGCCCCAATTGTGGATGTCGGGCCCTCATACCATCCTCATGCATTCTGTTTCTCACTGTTTGAGCAGAAACCTGCACATTAGTGGCCTGTTGAAGGTCGTTTTGTAGGGCTCCGGCAGTGCTCCTCCTGTTCCTCCTTGCACAAAGGACCAGATAGTGGTCCTGCTGCGGGGTTGTTGTCCTCCTGCGGCCCCCTCCATGTCTCCTGGTGTACTGGCCTGTCTCCTGGTACCTCCTCCATGCTCTGGACACTGTGCCGGGAAACACATCAAATCTTCTTGCCACAGCACGCATTGATGTGCCATCCTGGATGAGCTGCACTACCTGAGCAACTTCTGTAGGTTGCAGATACCGCCTCATGCCACCTCTAGTGGTGAGGGCACTAGCAAAATGAAAAACTAACCAAAGATCGGCCAGAAAAGATGAGGACAGGCAAATGGTCTGTGGCCACCACCTGCAAATCCATTCCTGTTATAGGGGTTGTCTTGCAAATTGTCTAATTTCCACCTGGTGGAAATTCGACAATTTACCAACAGGTGAAATTGATTCACAAATCAGTGTTGCTTCCTAACTGGACAGGTTGATATCTCAAAAGTGTGATTGACTAGGGGCTACATTGCATTGCTTATGTGTTCCATTTATTTTTTTGAGCAGTGTATTTAAAATCATATGCCTTCGTCAACTCCACTCCTTGCATCCTGACCATTCCACTGTCCTCCCTCTTATTCATGCATAGGTATTCTGTCTTGCTCCTACTGACTTTCATTCCTCTTCTCTCCAGTGCACACCTCCACCTCTCCAGGCTCTCCTCAACCTGCACCCTACTCTCACTACACATCACAATGTCATCCGCAAACATCATAATCCACAGACACTCCTGCCTGATCTCGTCCGTCAACCTGTCCATCACCATTGCAAACAAGAAAGGGCTCAGAGCCGATCCTTGATGTAATCCCACCTCCAACTTGAACCCATCTGTCATTCCAACCGCACACCTCACCATTGTCATACTTCCCTCGTGCATATCCTGCACCACTCCTACATACTTCTCTGCAACTCCCAACTTCCTCATACAATACCACACCTCCTCTCTCGGCACCCTGTCGTATGCTTTCTCTAAAGCTACAAAGACACAATGTAACTCCTTCTGGCCTTCTCTATACTTCTCGATAAATGTTCTCAAAGCAAACATTGCATCTGTAGTGCTCTTTCGTGGCATGAAACCATACTGCTGCTCGCTAATCATCACCTCTCCTCTTAACCTAGCTTCTATTACTCTTTCCCATATCTTCATGCTGTGGCTGATCAACTTTATCCCTCTGTAGTTGCTACAGTTCTGCTCATCGTCCTTGTTCTTGAAAATCGGTACCAGTATACTTCATCTCCACTCCTCAGGCATCCTCTCACTTCCCAAGATTGCGTTAAACAGTCTAGTTAAAAACCCCACTGCCATCGCTCCTAAACATCTCCATGCCTCCACCTAGCAGTTTTTGAGTTTATAATGATTTAATGGCTTCTGTTATTTCCTGTTGTGGGATTGGTTTATCCAAAGCAGCAACCTGATCTGGGGATAGAGACATAATGTGTAAATCCTTAAAAAAGTCCTGCATGGCATTAAAGTTGGAGGAATTATTGTAGGTGTAAAATTTACTGTAATAATTCTGTAATAATAAGATGTAATAATAAGTACTGCAATATAAGATATTATTTATTTTTTGTTGGTCTGTAGTAACCTTGCCATCCTGAGATACGACACCATTGATAATTTGTTTGGCTCTAGTGCCCTTCAATTGTCTGGCCAAGAGTTTCCCTGCTTTCTCACCATGTTCTTACAAAGTACTTTCGTTTCTAAGCAGTAACTGTTCTATGGAGTATAAGGAAACAGTCATATTCTGTTTTGAGTTTCAGGTGCTCCTTATATAGGTTTGGGGATGGATATTGTGCATATTTACTATCCAATTCAGCTATTTTTTTTACCAAGTTTTAATTGTTGTGGTTCTTAGATCTTTTTCTTATTAGCCATAAAAGATATGATCTGACCTATTAGATATGGCTTTAGTGCCTCCGAAACAGTTGCAACAGAAGCACCATGGGTGATATTAATCTCTAAAAGCAAGGGAATTTGTTCTGACAGAAATGTCACAAAATGCTCATCTGCTTATAAGAGGGAATTGAACCTCCAGTTTCTTCTAATAGCTCTTGCTTCAGATAAAGTTAATTTCAATAGAAGCGGAACATGGTCAGATATTACTATAGTTTAATAGTCACAAGACCAGATGTAGGGGGTCAGTTTATTGTTAGTGAAAAAATAGTCAATTTTGCTATATGTGTGGCATACGTGAGAGAAAAAAAAAGAGTACTTGCTGTTTTTTGGATGTAGAAATCACCATATATATGAAATGCCAAATTCTGAGAGAAAGGATTGTATGTAAGAAGCCGATTTGGACACCACCAAGTCTAGCTGATGATTTGTCCATCCCCGGGTTCAAACAGAGATTAAAATCACCTCCCACGATGAGCAGATGTGAATCTAGATCTGGAAGTGATTTGATGAGGCGATGGAAAAACTGGGCATTGTCAGAGTCAAGAGCATATGTATTAGCCATTATGACCTTATTGTTGTAAAGCTGGCCCGCAACTACAACGTAGCGTCCATTTGGTTCTACTATGGAGTCAGAGGGTGTTAAAGGTACATCCTTATTTATCAATATGGATGCGCCTCTCACCTTGGCCTGAAAAGTGGAATGAAAAATCTGTCCTACCACCCACATTCTAAACAGGGATTGTGTGACCCTCCGAAGATGAGTTTCCTGAAGAAAGGTAATTCCTGCCCTCAAGTGTTTTAGATGCACTATGGCTTTTTCCTCTTAACTAGGTGGTTCAGGCCCATGACATTCCAACTGACAAAGTTGAGGTCACTGCTCATACTGCTTCTGTGAGTGATGTGTTATGTAAAGGCAGTTATACATCAGACAGGTATTAACTATAGTGCAGATAAAGTTTAGACCAACTAATAAGGTTAGGACAGTAAACAATGTTCTGGGTGACAGCAGAATAAAATAACCCTTTCCCAACCCCTAAGGCAACACAAGCTGTTAGAACTAACAACATACCTTCCCTAACTAATTTAAAGACTTCAAATTTACCACTCTTATCTAAATATAAACCTCTATTCCGCCACATGATTAGTATGTGGGATTCCCCACCTTATAAAGGAGAGAAGGCTAAATGTGAACAAATATAAATAGATATAAATAAAAAGAGGTTACCTACAAGGTATAAATAAACCTGTAGAAATTACAAATCTAAAATATATAAATTAAATGACATAAAGAGTTCCCCTTATATACATATATGTCTATACTAAATGAGAGGAGTGCAGTTAGAACAAGGTAATAACAGCAGCATTGGAACTTAAGGTAATAATAACGGTGTAATAGTCCAGCCTTCTAACCTTTAACCAACCTGTAACTTATAAACACTTAATGTTGGCAAGACCTGTAATTATGAGGAGTCACTAAATGTCTGGATACATTTGTCCTCCTCAGCCACTGATCTGAGCCAGATGTGGGAGCCGTTAGTCTGTGTGATACAGATTCTGGCTGGGTAAAGAAGAGAGGGCTTCAGTCCCATCTTGTACAGAGAAGTCATCACGGTCCTGCATTCCCTCTGCTGGTTCACCACCTCTGGGGAGTAGTCCTCGTAAACCCTGAATATTTGTCCCTAGTACATCAGTGTTCCTCTCTTTCTGGCCTCCCACACCAGCAGCTCTTTGCTCTGGAAGCAGTGAAAGCAGAGCAGGACAGGCCTTGGCCTATCCCCCGGGCCCAGCTTGGGAGCCAGGCTACAGTGAGCCTGGTCCAGCTCTAACTGGGAGAAGAACTTTGATTGTTGGGGGCCTTCAGTTCCATCATTGAGGCTGACCAGTCAAACATTAGTCCTCCTGCTACTCTCCTCCAAGTCAGTTAGCTTAGCCTTTAGCTTCTGGTTGTCAGTCTGTACCATGCTACAGGAAGCTTCCACCTTCTCCAGCTAGTGAAGAGACTCAGAATTTTCCTCTAAAGACGTCAGTCTGTTGTGATGGCTGCTAACAGTCCTTAAGTCCATCCAGTTTCTCATTCAGTTCTTTAAATTGTGTTTTGTGCTCAGAGAGCAGAGCCAATCTATGGTTAGCTGGTATCGGGACTAAATCAGACTTGTTAGCGGTAGCATCGACTTCTGCTTCTCACTCTGTTTAAGATGTTTGGGAGCCATTGTCAATAATAAAAAAGTGTTGAAAAATGTTATAAGAGTATTAAAGAGAGTCATCAATGATTGTCGGGAGATGAATACAGGTGGGGTGTATTTAAAGATGAATATAGCAGGAGCTAGCTTGGTCTAGTCATAAAGGCACAAACTGAGGAAGCCTCTTGGATGAGAGGCGAAACGTCTTCACGGATATATACCAAGTCCAGTTGCACTTGATTCAACTCCATTGGATAACCATGACCTGGATGAATGAGAACATTCACAGATAGCAGGAACTAGAGTTTAACACATATCTACTCCTTGCACATTCACTCAGAAGTCTCCCTACTCAGAATACCTTCAACGATACAAAGACGCTCTCATCACAGACAGGTCTACCTACTACTCAACGCTCATGGCTCCCTGAACTCCGAGGTTTTCTTTTCCATGATAAACACATTTCTCAAACCCAGTGACAATGCCTCCAGTTCCTTCACCGTTAACAAATGCAACTCTCTCCTTTCATTTTTCCAATCTAAAATTAACCGTATCAACAGCAACCTGACCACCTCCCCCCACCCCCTCCCCCTTTTCCACCCAGCCCCTGTCAGAGGAATCCCCTGTGTTCCAAATGGAGCTGTCCAACCTTATGGTGGGAACGAGAAGCTCCACTTGTGTTCTGGATCCCATCCCATCCAATCTTGTTAAGGACTGTCTCCCAACTATTTCCTCATTCATCACAGAAATCATTAACTCCTTGTTTAGCGCTGGCTCAGTCCCCCATACACTTAAACTGGCTGCTGTCACCCTCATCCTCAAAAAACCTGGATTCAACCCTGATATCATGAGCAACTTCTGGCACATCTCCAATCTCCCCTTTCTGTCAAAAATACTGGAACATTTTGTTGCCTCCCAACTCAAAGCTCACCTCATCTTCAATGACCTTTGGGTGTCTCGAAAAGCGCTATATAAATGTAATTATTATTATTATTATTATTACCTATTCAAATCATTTCAATCTGGTTTCCACTCACAGAACAGCACAGCATAACACAGCATAACACAGAAACAGCCCTCCTTAAAGTCACCAATGACCTCCTCCTCTCCTCGGACTCTGGCCACCTCAGCATTCTCATCCTTCTCGACCCCACTGCAGCTTTCGACACCGTCAACCACACCATTCTGCTTTCCCACCTTGAATCCTCCCTCAACATCACTGGTACTACTTTTTCCTGGCTAAAGACATATCTCACAAACAGAAAACAGTTCATCAGCATCAACAACTGCCCCTCCTTCACTGCTCCCCTGTCCCAAGGTGTCCCCCAGCATTTGGTGCTTGATCCTCACATGTTCATCCTTTACACACTCCCCCTTGGTAACATCATACATCATCATGGGCTCCACTTCCACTGCTACACTGATGATGTACAGCTCTACATCTCCACTAAATCCATTACCACTACAACTTACTCCAGTCTGACAAATTGTCTCACTGAAATTAAATCATGGATGCAAGCCAACTTCCTCAAACTAAATTATGATAAATCTGACATGATCATCATCGGTCCCGAATCCCTTACAAAAGCCACTCACAACGTCTGCCTCACCATTGATAACACCACTGTGTCTTCATCCCCACACATCCATAACTTTGGAATCATTTCCGACAGTAACCTTTTCCTTCGAACACCATGTCAACAAATCACCAGAACTGCCTTTTTCCACCTAAAAAACATAGCTCGCCTCCATCCATCATTTTCCTTCTCTGCTGCCGAAACTTTGATCCATGCCTTCATCACATCCAGAATTGACTACTGCAACAGCATTCTTTATGGCATATTATCCAAAGTCCCAAATAAATTTCCAGTATATCCAGAACTTTGTTGCTCGCCTGCTCAGCCACTCCCGCTCCTGTGAAAATATCACCTCTGTCCTCCAGAACCTCCACTGGCTCCCTGTCCCACAACTGATTCAATTCAAAGCCCTTTTCCTCATTCACAGAGCCCTCCATAACCAGGCTCCCTCCTACCTCCCCGAACTGCTCCACTATAATACCCTTCCCACAGCTTTCACTCCTCCAATGCCAACCTCCTGTCTCCACCACACAGGACCAAGCACCAAACCTGGGGCAACAGAGCCTTCTCCATAGCTGCCCCCTCCCTCTGGACCCACCCCCCCAAAAAAAACACACCAGAGACTGTACTGATCTATCCACATTCAAATCATTAATCGAAACTCACCTTTTTAGAATTGTTTTTAATGTGTGATTAATGTTGTGTGTTACACGTTTTCGCTGTGTTGCTTTTATGCTTGTTCTATCTTATGTAAAGCATCTTTGTGTACCTTGAAATGTACTATACGTACTATTATTATTATTATTATTATTATTATATTCTGACTGACCCCTTATCTGAGTTAAGCTGTTTAAGTTAAACTGTTTTTAATGTATTCCTGCATCTATGAGACCTTTAATAAATGGAATTTCTCCTCCAAGCCCTCATATTTCCTCCAACAAACAACACACCGGCCCACACCATTATCTTTCACTTCTCTTCACGCTTTAAATAAATTGACAACTAAACAATAATTTAATAATTAGATACATTTGATAACATATAATAACTTGATGTATAATTCTTTTGACACTCCAGATAAATAGCCAATGATTTGATTGTTCACCAATTTTGCACTTTTTTCCATTTAAACTAACCTGCCTCAATTATTCACAAACTGCAGGTCCCATTCGAATCTTTTGTAACTTTGCTGAGAATTTTAACAAATACGCTAATTTTACAGTGGTTCCCGGTTCCCGGTTCTCTGAGACGTCATGAATGGGAAACAATAGCTGCTGCAAATTGGGGGAAAATTTCTCAAACATCTTGAGAAATTTGCCCCTTCTATCAGCTTGGAAGACATGACAGCTATGGGTGAGGATGCAGGCTCAGAACTGGTGGGAGAGTTTAGTGATGATGGAGTTCATTGATGCAGCATGGGAAAAATAATAAATGAGACTGGCAGTTTTCAAACTATGGGTTAGCAGGGAGACTGGGTGGGTCATGGGATGTCCACATTAAACACAATTTATTTGGAGACAGACTCTGAGCTGAAAAAGCAAGAAAAGAAAACTTTATTTTCAAACTTTTTGAGTCTATGCAGACAATTCAGTGATTTACCTGAAAAATATCACTAAAATGACGTTAAATGTTGACTTGCTTTGTCTGTTTCATTTGAGCACTAGTAGGCCATAATGACTAAAGACTGAAAAGGGGAGTACTGCCTTGATGAATAAAACAGAAATGATTGCAATTTTTAGCTCATTTTACAATGCAAAATATTTGGTGGGTCCTAGGCCGCAAAGCATCTCTATGGGTGGGGTAATGGCATGAAAAGGTTTAGTAACCCCTGATTTAGACTGTCCTAGGCCTCCTCCTACAAGTGTGCTATTATGTAACTGGTTATAAAGCCATGCAACACTACTTACTACTATACATGCACCCATGTCTCTGGCCATTGGATGGATTTGCAACAGTGTGTCATGTTTTGATGTTTAGTTAAATTTTACCCAAGATATAATGCAAAAACAGTAAATGTGAGAAAACCATAAATGGGATAAGGTAAATTTCATGCTACAGTATCCTGTTTATTATCAGCATGTCAAAGGTATTTTATCCATTTTTCTCATAATCATAATGCAAGCTTATCCAGGTTACTGTTAACTGGATATGGTGTTTACATGTTTCAACTAAAAGACGGGATAGTTGAGTATTCCAAATGGAATTTAAGTCTAAGTGTAAATGTAGTCATAGATGTATTATGTGTTGTAGTGTGTACACATGCACGTACACGCACGCACGCACGCACGCACGCACGCGCGTGCACACACATACACACACACACACACACACACACACAAACCCTTGCAAAATTGGCCTTAGTCAAGCTCATTACTTTGGCAGAACCCCAACCCAAATTCCTGACTTTGGCATTCAGCTTTGGGAAGCAAGCCACAGTACTTGATCTTAATTTCATTTACAGTCAGCATTTTAACATTATAGCAGTGGATAGAGACAATATGAACCAACAATACTGTACATGAGCACCAAGAAAGTATTATATAAAACAGGAAATATACGTATTGCCCACACCACAATAATAACAGTTTCCCTCCCTTACTCTCCTATGTGTGTTTTATCCATGAATTCATCTAATTAGTATCTCACAATCTGACAATGTCTTATAAAAGTATATACTTACACTAATCACCAGAGAGGCTAGTTGGGCATTGGCCAATTAGTCTGTAAGTATCTACTAGTAAGATGGTCTCTAGCTTGGGTTGTGTAGTGGATATGTAAAGTATGTAAAGTAAAGTTTTCGAAGAAACAGTGCACAACCATGTTGACCCTCTTTTTTTTTAATAAATGTATTTCTAGTTTTTCCCCTTATCCCACCCGATTAACCCAATGGCATATGGCCTGAAATCTTGTCGAATAACCCCTCTGGCTCACGTTTCCACAGGAAGGAGATAGTCGTAACACTAGCTTCCTTCAAACTCGTGTCGGTGGCTCTCGCTATTTTACACGCTGAAGCCTCACATGGATTGCATCACCTTCAGGCTGCGAAGGAGACGTAGGGAGAATGTTTTTATGCTTGGCTGCAGGCGGCCGGATGGGCCAGAGGGGTCGCTGGAGAACGACGAGTTCCCGAACACTACACCGATCTACACCCACTATCCCTCATGTAAGGGTGGCCTAATGAATGCTTTACCCCGTGGATGCCCTGGCCGTGACCGGTTGCGGCGAGTCTGGGATACGAAACTCCCAGCCACATGACCAGCGGGATTGCAAGAACGGCGGTTTATTCCGCTCGGCCATCAGAGCGGCCGACCGTCTTTTTTCTAATGTGTTCATCTTCAAAATAATCTTCAAATTCTCTACATTTTAAAATGCAGAATTCCTATACCCTACTTCTTTCCCTATAAGTGTACATATGTTGCCTATAAGTATGTGTGTGTGTGAGTGTGAGTGCGAAATTGTGTGTTCACGCATGATTGTGCTCTCCTCCGTACATGTGGATATGTGGGTATGGATGCATTGTCCAGCTGCTCGCATAAATTTGTATAGTAACTTAATGCCTTTTGAAACATTTGACAACTATTGTAAGAGACTGCCCAGATTATGATCAGTTTGTGTGCGTGTGTGTGCGTGTGCGTGCGCCCGGTGTCTGCTTTCTGTTTGGAGCTCTCTTTTGGCCAAACTAAGCATGGCTGTGTGTTAATGGCATTGACCTGTCAGGCTCCGGGGAAAACAAGACCTTTGAAACCCCATAAAATGTCCCCCTTACCAACAGAGATCTAGAAGACATTGATTTTTAATTGGCTCAAAAACATTAGCCCATGCCATATGCTATGTGCTTATAGTGAATGAGAACATCTTCCAGTTACAATCCTCAGGCCTCATTTGTGAAATGTTCTTACACGCTCATGGACTCTTTTAACCCTCAAGTTTGTCTTACAGACAGCGTCAAGGCCTGATGCTTATCTTTGACACCTTCACCCTGACATCTGTTTTTACATCTTGCAATTAGTAATTACCCAGGCTTGCAAAGAAGTCAGTGTTAGCTAAATGGTGTCTAAATTCGGCAGTTAAATGGGCTCTTGGCCTTGTTAGTGAGACAAACGTGAGGGACAAAATATTCCATGGGAACTTCAGCATAAAGCCCCCCCCCCCAGCCTGCCCATATGTCTAAGATCCATTTGAAGTGAAACATTGTTGCCAGTGTTGTTATGTTAGCAACAAACAAAAATCATGTTTGAACGTGGGTTCAGGTTGTTGATATTGTAGTGTCTGTTGGTAATTTTCTTTTATCAGCTTGTTTGGCCATATTTGCTTGCAGGCCTCAACAACTTCGCTTCGTCTTCAGACATGCTGTGACCTGCCCCCTTCTTACATATTTGTCATCAACACCGTGCACGGATTCATTTCTCCTGGGAAAATCCTACCTGACAGATGAGCATTTATTTTACCCGATATTTGGATAGTTTTGTGTTAGCCATTGTTTTAAATAAATAAATTTATATATTAGCTAATTTCTATTCATTGATATGCCAGCAACAGAAATTGTCAAAATGGCATTTGTTTGCACATAAACCTTTATAGTTGTAACTTTAAACCCAGAAAATTGGAAACACTACGACAGACATCATTCATGGAAAAACCATCATGGTTGTAAATGTGTTTTACAGTGTCAGAGTAATAGAAGATGACAATTACCTTCAATCTCGCCACTGGCAGTAAAAACTTTTTGCTGAGACATAAAACTGCATAATCTCCATCCCATGCTACTAAACAAGAATTAATTTGAGGGATTTATACTTTGAGATTACTTTGAATCTTGGTGAATTAAAAAATTACAATGAATGCTAAGTTTTGATATACTGAATAGGCTTAGCCTGAGCAGAGTTTATAGCTAAAGGCCTGCCAAATGAGACAAAGATGGTGTAATCTGAGTTTCAATTCTTCACTTTGAAGCATTGTGTGGTGTAATCCATCTCCTCTCTGATTTAGGGCCAGGGAATAAGAAAGGTAGGGCAAGGCTGCAAGCCTGAGGTATCATTAACCGACTGTGTGTGTTTATGCATTTATCAAACCATAAAACACATCTCAAAGCAAAACGTGGGCCATTTAGGAACAAGACATATTGTGGTTTGTTTCACATCTTGACAGAAAACATTAAAATCTTCATTAAAAACATGAAAAAAAAAGTCCTCTTCATTGATCCTAAAAGATTTTGTTGTACGTGGGGAACATTATGTTGATGACTAAAGAGCTAAGACTAAGTTTTGTACTACGACTGTAGGTATTTTACGGATACCTCGATTTGCTTGTGACAGAGCAGCACCTTGTACAACTGGGCATACTTGATCTGTGGCAGCATTGACCTTTCTTTTTTCTCTCACCTCTTGGTATTTGTAAACTGATCCCCTACCCCTCTTCTGCAGACAAGAAAACAGTGTGTTTTTATCACTATAAAATATTGACTCAGCTCAGGAAGCGGGAGCCAGATGTAGAACTGCTTTCTTTTCCCAAGAGACCTGCAAGAAAGAGTAACGGCATGGGACTGTAGCCTCATCGCAAATGTGGTTGTCTGTTTGTAAGAACAGCTGCTCGTCTTCTCACAAGCTCCTCTCTAGAATCCAGTGGTGCTCTGGCTCAGAAAGCCTGGTGGGGCACAATAAACTCTGTATGGGCAGCATCCGACTCATTAATGACGCTACACACAAACCTACTTGCTCAATGATCCAAGCACAAATGCACCTCATCAATGAATGAAATCACAAATGCACACATTAACACAACGTGACGGAGGAGTCAGCGGAAGTGGTGACAGGGATATGAGTGATGTCATCAATAGCGGCATTTTATCTCACACTACTGGTATATTACCTTGTTATACAGCATTGCATTACAAATCCAACATTATCAGTCAGTATAGGATTATTGTGGTCTGCAAATGTAATAACATCCAAAGCAACATTTCAGAGCAGGGAAAGCCATTGCTTTGCGGGCCTTAACCTACTGTCAAAATAACGCACCTTTTAATTGTAACCAAGTGGTAAAAAGCAGCTACACTAAAACCCACTAGATGGTACTGTTAATCCCCTAGCGTGTAGAAATCGCAAGGACCATTGGGTAATTGCGTGACGTAACAAGGTAACGTTGAGGATGAAGCTAGCATGTTATAAAGGGTAAATATGTTAAGATTTACTTTCATGCACAAATATTCTCCCATATGTGTTCACAATAACCTTGGGATTGATATATTGCAATCAGAAACATGTGATGACAGATTTTTATGTCGATGTTCACCGATCGTGCAAGCACGTGCTTGGTGGTGTCACAGAGTAGGTTTGTTGCCAAGGGTTGGCAGCCAGCCAAACGTGAGTTGACTTTACTTAAGTGTTCTTTTATATTTAAAGATGTTAAGTGTGACTTTACTTAAGTGTTCTTTTATATTTGAAGATGTTAAGTGTACAAATGAGCCAGTTGAGATTGACCATTTGGTTGTTTATTTTCAAATGCTTAAATGTTGAATTTTGTCCATGCACCGTTACACAAGATTGAGAAATGTGTAGCATTTTCCATTCATCGTAATGCATTATTCACAGAATATCCACCCATCCATTTTCCAAGTCGCTTATCCTAATCAGGGTTGCGGGGTGCTGGAGCCTATCCCAGCAGTCATAGGGCGGGAGGCGGGGAAAGCACCTTTTTTAATATGTATAATTGTGAATGGTGGATTAATGTGATATTCTCTGTGATGTTTTGTATAGGACAGAGAAACACTGCTGTTTTTTATGCACTATTATTTTATTTATAGACCAAAGACAACACAGATAATTTAAGTTGGTCAGGCTATGCAACAAAAAAATAAACTGTCACAGAGGTTTTCATTGTGGTTTTGTAGGTACGTGAGAGCAAATAACTTTAAAGCCAAGTCATTCAGTACTCCTCTCCATCCTCCCCTACCTCACCCTCAATGGAGTCAACTCCAACCTCCTCATAATCTTTCTCCAGGGTGGCCATGTCCTCTCTAGCCTCAGAAAATTCTCCCTCCACACCCTCACCCACATACCAGTGCACAAAGGCATGCTTGGCATACTTCAGATCAAACTTGTAGTCAAGACATATAATAATGCAAAATAGACTCACCAGTGATGTGCATTGCTTGAAAAGAAAAGATGCACGACAAACTTTCCTCTGGGCAACTTGTCAATAATTTTTCTGGCGAAGTCCACCAATCCATGAATGAATTCATTTTCAATTGCTAGCATAGCAAGTGAATTTAACCTCTATTGTCCCATGGTGTTGTGTGTAAATGTCTTACTCCTTTTCAACATTGACAAGTTTCTCTGCACGCTGATACCGTACATGATATTTACGAAATGTCTTGACGTAGCTCATTCATTCTATTATGTTTTATTGGCTGCTGTCAGCATTGGGCTACCATGATCGTGCCCCACAGCTCATTATTGAAAGCATGTTGAACATGCGCACAGTGTTTTCAACTACTCACTTGGTTAAACGAACACTGACGGGCCGGCCCCATGCTCACTGAATGAAGACTACTAGAAGTATTGACTTATACGAAACAGGCACAGGAAGATATGTGGAATGTATCGGACAATGCTACCATTGTCATATGTAATAAACATGCAACAATGTTAGTTATGAAGAAAAAATATGTATATTACTTCCATCCATCCATTATCCAAGCTGCTTTTCCCAACCGGGGTCACGGGATTCTGGAGCCTAGCCCAGTGGTCATTGGGCAGCAGACACCCTGTACAGGTTGCCAGTCCATCACAGGGCCTTGTGAGACTGAATTATTGATCATGTCGTGCACTGGCGACACCAGGTGGGGCCAAGCCCTACGGGCCCCCAATGAAGAGACACCGTTGCTAGACTCGCTGGTGATGACTTCTGCCCTGACTATTGGGAACTGCCTTTATAATGTATCTTCAAATCACTGGGGAAGTCATGCTCTCTTGGGACAAGGTGTACATATTGAACGTTATGCTATGATAATGAATGATTACACAAGCAAACAGGTATAAGAGTAGGTTACCATCCTTAGACTGTGAGTGCAATATTGATTAGCATATAGGGACTGCAAATTATATGCACATGCTCATGAATGCATGCACAACTGAAGTGGATGTGTATGAAGACACACACACACACTGGGAATGTACATACAAACACACACACACGCACACTTGAACATGCATACAAACGCACACACAACCATGCACATACAAACACACACACCTGCACATACACACACACACACTTGCACATAAACACACACACGCACACACTTGAACGTACGCGCAAACACACAAAGACATACAAACACGTGCACACACATACACACACACACACACACTTATCCATCCTTCGTCAAATTAAGGAACATCCCTCAGCATCTCACATACATTTCCCTCCCCTTGCAGTACTGTCCTACTTCTGCCAGAAGAACGAAAAAAAGGGGGGCATCTCAAAAGACACAGGAACCAACCTTGGCTGACATAGCATATCTCTAGAGCCTGACATACCGTCACATTAATAAAAACACTACACCTCCCATGAGGCCTCATTAAGACCTGCTGCTCTGTGCTGTTGGGACAGAATGGGGCTCTCGCTTTGTATGCTGGAACGCAACGCTACTTCAGGCAGGCACCAAAAGGGAAAAAAGAGGAGAAAAAAAAGAAATTGCCTCCCAAAAGAATAAAGGCCCATTGTCCAAGACCCGCTTTGCTACCATTCATTGTGCCACTGTCCATCCTTTAAACACTGTTCCTGACAAAACAAGACTCATCCTAACTGTTCCTGCTCCACTGAGCCTGGGAATTGGGCTGCCAGCTTCTGAAACCCACGGCCACTGTCTGCCTTTGGTTATTTGGGTAGCCGGCACTGATGAGTAACACACTAAATGGGTTAGCAGAAAAATAGGGCACTGTTGTATGATGAACCACAGCTCAGGTTCCACCTCATCAACCTCTGACACGCGGGCGGATGGGGCGGATGGGTGTGTGGGGTGGTGGGGTGGGTCAAAATGTCCAGTTATGATCACAGTCTAAATGTAGTGCATTGAGTCTACACTCACACAGATTTTTTTTTTTTTAGATTAATGAACTAAATCCTGAAAGCCATTCAATCGACTTGATTCTAAGTTGTTTTAACAGCAGCATTTTTCCATGTAAGCACATTGAATGATTGCCAGTGTGCCTGTGGAGTATCAGAATGCTACATGGTGAAACTGTATAGCTCGGTCAAGAAGCAAGCATGGGCACCTTGATATCCTGCTCAGCAGACACATATAGTAATCAGATCCCAATGCTTCCAGTATCACTGACGGTTTAAATGATTTAAGCTCTTCATCTCTGATCAGATTGCTGTGAAATATAAATGTAACTAAATGTAATAGAGCTTCACCGTTTCTTACTAGAATGCAAAAAAGTATAACGTCAGCTCTCCACTGGCGTTATTGTATGACATAATGGTCAAGAACATTTATATCATTGTTTACGCTGCAAGGCGTTGTTATTGTTTTTTTTTTTTTTATTACTCTTAGGAGGGTCCCACTCCATGACCAGGACACCTCTTGAAACCCTTGAACTGATCCATGGTGTCTTGACATATTTGTCAATGATTTGTGCACACACACCACCAGTTATGTAAGGAGAAGGGGATGCTTTTTCAGTCTTTGTGTGGTTGTGTGTGTGTGTGTGAGTGTGTGTGTGTGTGTGAGAGAGAGAGAGAGAGAGAGAGAGAGAGAGAGAGAGAGAGAGAGAGAGAGAGAGAGAGAGAGAGAGAGAGAGACTGCATCTTGGCTCTTAACTGCATGTGCTTAAAACAAGCTGGATTCTAGGAATAGGCCTGAGGGACTCAGGAGAGTTACAAGGGAAAAATGGATATGCGCACACACACACACACCTTAAAGCATACCGGCACTTTTCCTGAAGAAAGCGCCACTATTGATTTCATGTCCAGGCTGAGCTGAAACTCTCATTATGGAAAATTGTGTTGAACCTGGGTGCTTACACATCTACTGCATATATTATTAACCTCATGTTAAACCAAAACCCCATTAATCTGTCCAATTCAATCAACAGAAATGTCATGTGTTACTTTATTACTTACTTTATTGGAATTTATAAGGCTACAAACAATATGGATGTGAGCGACACATGCATGTCATGAGAGCAACGGAGGAAATAGCTGCTAATATGACATAGCACACTGCAATCAGTGTCATAGGATATGAGTTTAAAGCTAACACAGATATTCCATACATTAGGTTTCTATTCATTTATGAATAACATTAACAAAGATGACTTAGAAACGACACAAGCTTGTTCACAGTTGAAGTCTCATAATATACAACAGAATGAGCCTTGGGATCCCTCCATTACTGGGCTCAATGTGCTTATTTATGAAGGATGAAAGACTGGCAGTTCACCCAAACCTGCCCGGCCAAATGAGCAGAGCTTAATGACCAAATAAGCACCACAGAGTTGTGAAAAAATATATCTTGTAACTGTGGACATAAAACAGGTGACTTTCTGCTGCACTACTGTCAATAGTTACTTCATAGCCCTTTAATGTATAAACATTTATCATGTGTAATGGAAAGGAATATTTATCCCAGCCACTGAAATAAGGCTTGTTGCTGGAGTGTTATATAACTTGTTTACCAAATTGTTCTTCAGAGGAATTAAAATATGAAGATATTCATATTTGTTAATAACAGCAAAACAAACATTGGCTAAACGTTAGATGGTATATCTAGATGTAGCTGCCATTATGGATAATACACATGGGCCATACAGAACCAGGGATATAGGTTTTCAAACAGGCAGCCTGTTGAGGGCAGTTTTGGATGAAGCACTGTAGAAAAGCTGAGAACATGTGGTCGTCATTGGCAGTCACTTGGGATCAAGTATGACTGTCCTCCCTCTGAGTCCCTCTGTGTCTTTAGGTGGGTGTAGAGGCTGATCCTGGGGCCGCATAATGGGAGAATAAATCCACATGACAGCTTTTTATGTGGAATGGCTGATGCGCCTGCAGCCACAACACGGTCCTTGGCAGGGGTGGCCAGTGGCATGGAGAACCAAGACAATTGGGGACCACCCTCTGTTGTAGCCTTCACCCGCCTTCACTGTCATTGTGACCTGGAGACATCGTCTGCCAGTTCCACCATTGAGGTCTTTGTTGCATCACACTTCGTCTGGATCCTCCCCCTTGACCTGTCCACCTTGGGTGACCCTACCAGGAGCCAAGCTTTGGACGGCATAGCTCTTGGGGTCATTGGTACATGCAACCTTCTCCACCATGGCAAGGTGGCTATCCAGGAGAAGAAAGAACATGTGGTATCCACGTAGCTGAACAACACCCATTCAAATGTAGGCAATGGATGCCATCGGTGATCCCAGAAAGTTGAATCAGTTCAACTGGACAAAATAGTTTAGTGGGAGAAACGTTTCATCATTCATCTAAGTGACTTTGTCAGTCTCAGCTGACTGCAGGTATCCCCACTCTTATAAACAAAATTGAGCATGCATTAAGACATGCCATCAGTGACTTTAATTTCTTCACTATAACACATCCAATCAACACATTACCAACAGACCCTAGCTTTGATCAAATATTTGTCTCTCTCATAACTCTGTCTGTGATATGCACCTGGGCTCAGAGTGAAGTGTTCAGAGTTTTGCTCAATTCCAGATAAGGATGCCATTGACAGGGATTAGCACACACTGGTGGCCTTTACAGAACGGGCTATCTAACCACCTGGCTGTCCTCCTGCTCAAGATGGTCAAGCTGGCAGGACACACTGACCTGATCCTCGTAGGGTTTGTGTCAGGTTAGCATCCATCACATGTAGATGAAGGTATAGATTCGAAACTTGGCTATCTCAGCAAGGCAAATGTACCAAAATATGTTAAAAAAGGGTAGTTTATGGTACGTTCTGCTTTTTTTTAATTGCTGCATATTTGGGATGCCTTATACCTCCTATGCCTTGTGTTGAGTTAACAGAACATGGCTAACAGTACAATGTTCATTCTCTGAGTTGGATTAGATGAATAATAAGAGTTTTGTGCAGATGATAATTTTAAACTGATCTGTTGTATTAACTTTTTATTGTCTACCCTGCTTTGTTTTGATTTTATGGTGTCTGATACAGCGCTGCTTGTTTTTTACTGTGTTCTGTAAGGTGTCCTTGAGTGCTCTGAAAGGCGTCCACAAATAAAATGTATTATTATTATATATAAAGTACTCAGGATAATAAATGATTACTCAATTGTAATTTGTATGCTTATCTACTTAGATTAATACCATAGAGATATACCCATCTGTGTTTCCACATATCAGTTGAGCTGAGCAAGATTCTGAGACTGCAGCTCAAAAATCAGACTTGTTAATGATCACCATCATCATCATCATCCTCATACCCATAGTCTTCAGAAAGAGCACCAAGAAATTAAACAAATTTTATCAAGCCACTTTGTTTGCGACCATGCACTAGGAAGCCCTGGAGTGACTGGGCCTTTGATTATTATGTTTATTAATACTGACCATAAGTAGATTAAAGCAGGGGGTTACTGGCATCCATCCAGACAAGTCGCTGGGGGGATAAAAGGGAGGAACGCTCAACACACTGTGATTAGAAGTCCTGTTGTGAAACACAGACAACTTGAAATTTATAACAACCAACTTTTCAGCACAAGGCTTCCTTGCAGGTCAAATTTGGATACAAATTTTCTTCATAGATCAATGAAAAAAATAAAACACGGTCATTTTCAGCACAAAGTGACGAACCTGTTTTGGGGAACGATTGATTGACTGGCTGGTGTCATCTCCACTGTCGTCAATCGTTGCCCCCCTTTGTTTGTTTTGGCCATGGTCATTGACAAACAGAAAGACCTGTGGCCCTGAGAGGACCTTTCAGAAAGTTGTCTACCAGCACAAATATTGACAGGAGTGAAAAAACACGATCGTCATCAGACACAAAAAGGTCAGTGGCATGAGGTTCATTGAGGAGAGTTGGGACTGAGGCATTAAGTGTGGAGCATTGCACCATGTGTGGGTTACACAATGATAACTCCACATGTACTGGTGGACGGTGAAGGAGCGTTTGACCAGGATGCTTTTTACTGGGCTTGCTGTCTAAACCTCAATGTGACAGGAGACATGTTTGATGGCATCATTTCCTTCTTTTTTTTTTCTCCCCAATTGTACTTGGCCAATCGACCCGCTGTCTGAGCTGTGCCGGTTGCTGCTCCACCCCCTCTGCCAATCCGGGGAGGGCTGCAGACTACCACATGCCTCCTCTGATACATGTGGAGTCGCCAGCCGCTTCTTTTCACCTGACAGTGAGGAGTTTCACCAAGAACACAAAGCGCATGGGAGGATCACGCTATCCCCCCAGTTCCCCCTCCCTCCCAAACAGGCACCCCGACCGACCAGAGGAGGCGCTAGTGCAGCGACCAGGACACATACGAACATCTGGCTTCCCATCCGCAGACATGGCCAATTGTGTCTGTAGGGATGCCTGACCAAGCCGGAGGTGACACAGGGATTCGAACCGACGATCCCCATGTTGGTAGGTAACGGAATAGACCGCTATCCTACCTGGATGAATCATTTCTAACACAGCAACATTTTCTCATCCCGGGGTTTAAAGCACTGTCTCTCTCTAATGAGCTGAATTGGTACCAGACTTTTTATGGTTGTTGAAAAGGAGCACTCTTCATAGAAAAACAAATAGGACACTGCTTATCATCAGTTGCTGCAACGTTGTGTTTTGAACCACTTTCTCATTTTTTGGTACATCGTTAAAAGGACTCCACATGCGGCTCTGCTTTGTTGAGCATTCAATTCTGAAAGACCCTCATCAGAAATGACGGTTTTCTTTGCAAATGGTCTTTTCTCTGCCAAAAGTTTCCCCATGTTCCAACTTGCGATCATGTTTTACTGCTTGGATTGTTTGTCATCTTGAAAATTAAATACATCATCAGACATGACACCGTCCTTATGACTCAATGTGATCGTTGAATAATTCTTCGTAACCTCTTTCATGGTACAAATGTTTTTGTTTGGGACCACTGGAGCAGACTTAAAACACATTCCGGATAATGTTTCAAAATGTCTTTCTGCTTACTTTATATTTTGTCCCCATCTATATATTTATTGATTTGTATGTTTTGCATTTGCCTTTTATTTTAAGCATAATTGAGGACATAAACCGTGGTGCAGGTCACAAGTTCCAATATGAAGGAGAGAGTCGTTTAAAGTAAAGGCATTTTCAACGAGAAACACGTCACTCTTGGAGATTTGCTTGTGCTGAAACTGAAAATAGAATTGCAGTATTAATACGGATGCCCCCTTCATTCTCTTCAAACACACACACACACACACACACACACACACACACACACACACACACACACATGTAACCACTCGTTCATGTGTTTTGATGAAACTAAAATTGCTGTTGAAAATTACTTCTTTTTGTAATGTCCCTTGTCTAAGTGCCATCAGTGCAGTACATGGAGGATAATAATCCCATAACAACAATTTTGTCATATAGGCTTCCATGAAGGTGAGTGAAATACAGCCAGTAGTGCTACACACACACACACACACACACACACACACACACACACAAAATAAAACGCTGATACAGGCATACACAATAAATGCATTCTTCCTTGAGAAATCCCTGGGTGGACATCTGACGGTATGTCATTTCATGCATGCAATGTCACCACATTGTGCAATTTTCCCCTTTCCCCTGAGCGCCTCATTTCGAGGCTTGGTTATGTAACAGAAATGGTTCCCTTGGCCTGATCAGGCTGCACAGTTAACATGACCTGCTGACCTTGGCAGGCAGGACATGACCTGACACAGCTGTCCGGATAGTCTCAGAAAGTTGAATAAGTTCATCGGGACACAACGTTTAGTGGGAGAGATGTTTCATCAATCATCTAAGTGGCTTTGTCAGTCTCAGCTGACTGCAGGTATCCCCAACCTTATAAACAATACAATTGCATAACGACCAAAACCAATGATAGGTTTCATACACAACTTGCCATGACCATTAACTAGAGTTACAATGGCCATGTGTACTATTCACAGAGAATTTGGGAATAATTGCAATCACAGCATTGTAAGTTGGTGACAGATGTACTCTTAGCCCACTGCCCCCCCACACACTTCCTACTCGGTTCAGGGAAGATCGTTCCCTCTTCACATAGATGGCCTGTTTGACTCCCCGTTCAAACCAGCGTTCCTCCCTATCAAGGATGTGCACATCTTCATCCTTGAAAGAGTGGCCACTGATCTGTAGATGGGTGTAGTCTGCGAAGTCCTGGCCTGACACTTAAGCTTTCCTGTATTGTGCCATCCTCGTGACCAGCATCTGTTTAGCTTCCCTGATGTGCAAGTCACGGCAATATTCCTGGCACATACAGCATACGTACAGCATACACTATATTGCTGTCTTTGTGCCGGGGGACCTGATCCTTGGGTGGACCAATTTCTGGCGCGGCATGTTTTGGGATTTGAGAGCAACTAAGAGGCGGTGTTTGGAAAATATGCGTCTCAAATGTTCTGACACTCCTGCCACATACGGAATCACCACTGGTTTACACTTAGGCAGCTGTTGTCCTTCTCCTCTCTTCGATCAGCTGGTACACTGTTTGCGCATCTTCCAATAAACTGATTAGGAAGGCAGGATCTAATATTGGCTTGACCCCTGACTCACTAGAAGTGACCATGGAGCACAGAATGGGTAGGAAGCTCGAGTATTATGCAAAATGAGGATCAACCAATGTACTATGTCTTTATTGAGCTGAAGCATTCTTGTAGCGACAGGCTTTTTATGTACAGGTGTTCTTCAGAGAGATTTAGGAAGTCCTTTGTACCTGGTGTGGTAAAGTGTTTTTTTAATATACATTTATTTCTAGTTTTTCCCCTTATCCCACTTGATTAACCCAATGGCATATGGCCGGAACTCTTGTCGAATAACTCCCCTGGCTCACGTTTCTACGGGAAGGAGATAGTCGTAACACCAGCTTCCTTCAAACTCGTGTCGGCGGCTCTCGCTCTTTTACACGCTGAAGCCTCGCATGGATTGCCTCACCTTCAAGCCGCTGTAACCACGCGAAGGAGACATAGGGAGAATGCTTTCAGTTGCTTGGTTGCAGGCGCTCGGATGGACCAGAGGGGTCGCTGGAGAACGACGATTCCCCGAACACTACACCGATCTACACCCACTATCCCTCGTGTAAGGGTGGCCTAATGAATGCCTTATCCCATGGACGCTCTGGTCGTGACCGGTTACGGCGAGTCTGGGATACGAACCTCCCAGCCACATGACGAGCGGATTGCAAGAATGGCGGTTTATTCCGCTCGGCCATCACAGTGGCCTTGGTAAAGTTTTTTAAATGAACATTCTCATTGACTGTCACTGTTGATGATGATGATGATGATAATGTGATGTTGATGATTAGGATGGTGATTGTACTGAAGATTGTGGTAATGTTGGTGTCCATGAATATTTTGATGTTGAGGTCATATATAACCACTAACATATGCTAGTACAGTCACATTGATATATACACTATTTCTTATGGTGCTGCGCTCTCCTGTTATTTTTTACTGCCTTTAGATGTCAGTGCCTTTTTCCTATAGTTCTACCTGTTGTCTAACCTATATGTATGGTGGCACTCAGTGTCCCCCTTGATTCATAAAGTATTTCGTATCGTACTGATCAGTATGTGTTGGTTTACGGTACACATCAACTTTCAAATGTCCCCCATCATCAATAGCGATTTCAAATTCTAGAAAGGCTAACCTGTCATTTTTCACATCCTCCATGGTGAACTTGGAAACGACCCCATAGGTCGTTAGTACAAGAAGCTTATTACGACCTGTAGTTACGTTTTAAGCTACTTCCTCCGTAATTATAATACTGTAGTGAATGCAGGGGGCAACCACAGGAACTGCCGCAGCCAGGACGCAAACCCGTATCTCCCGTACTGCGGGAGACATCGCTAAACGCTCGACGAAAGAATCCGGCCAGTTAGCCAAGGGCCAACGTGTCTACTTATCCATGCACGTTACACTACCCCCCTCCTTCCGGAAGCGCGTCCCCGCGCTTAAGCATATTAGCTCCTTAATTTAATTTAAAGTTAATTTTCGAGGACGTGTTAACGCGTTAATATTCGACGTATCACGTCGAAAATTAACGCGTTATGACGTCCATTTTCGACGTGTTAACACGTCCATTATCGACGCGTTAATTTTCGACGGCCTTACGATCGTGAAGGAGTTGATACGCTTCCGATGGCCTTAATGTCTCACCATCCCACTTCTGACACCAATGTAGCGAATTCGGGGGATAACCACAGGAACTGCCCCAGCCGGGACGCGAACCCGTATCTCCCGCACCGCGGGAGACATGCTAACCGCTCGACAAAAGGGTGCGACCCGTTAGCCACGGGCCAACGTGTCTACTTATCCATGCACGTTACAATACGTTACTTTCCCTGTAACAATACGCGATCTCCTTCCATAAGCTATCGTGAGAACGAATATTAATAAAAGCAAAGTTTAATGTCACATAGCGATTTTATTGTCCATGCTAGCTGACTTTCTAACTTTTGGCTAACGTTACGTTAGCTCTTATAACATTATTCACAGGTAAACATACTGCCAGTAGCAATCTCAGTTACTACACTAGACGGCGAAACAATACAAATTGTTTTAAAAACCCACAATGCACAGAGGCGAAAAGTGTCTATGGCATATCTACTGCCGCCGGTAGGGGTGGTAATTTAGGAAATGCTCCTGTGGGTCGTATGAGAGGACAAACGACCTATGTGGTCGTATGGGTTGGAGGACTTTGGTTGTTCACAGAGTTCATGTGGTCGTTGGAATGTGGTACATAATGAGATTTGAGTTGGGTTTTGTTTTTTTTGGGGGGGGGGGGTTATGGCTTTTTCTCCCCAGTTGTATCCAGCCAATTGCCCTATACTCTTCCGAGTCGTACTGGTTGCTGCTCCACCCCCTCTGTCGATCCCGGGAGGGCTGCAGACTACCACATGTCTCCTCCGATACACGTGGAGTCGCCAGCCGCTTCTTTCCACCTGACAGTGAGGAGTTTCGCCAGGGGGAAGTAGCGCATGGGAGCACGCTATTCCCCCCAGTTCCCCCTCCGCCCCGTACAGGCGCTCCAACCGACCAGAGGAGGCACTAGTGCAGCGACCAGGACACCATACCCACATCCGGCTTCCCACCCGCAGACACGGCCAAGTGTGTCTGTAGGGACGCCCGACCAAGCCGGAGGTAATACGGGGATTCTAACCAGCGATCCCCATGTTGGTAGGCAACGGAATAGACCACCACGCTACCCGGACGCCCTGATATTTAATTTTAACTCAGGCGTCATCCACAAATCTGAACCAATGGCTAGGTGGTGCCCCTGGATAGGACATCAGAGCCCTCTTTCCCACTTCCTCCATATACAAGTTGGCCACTACAGGTGAGACTGGAGATCCCATAGCACACCCATGACTCTTCCTGTAGTACTGCCCCCTGTATGTGAAGTACGTGGACTGAAGACAGCTTCAGGAGCAGACACACTTGGTCAGTGTTAAGGGTGGTGCTGTTGCTAAGGGTGGGGTCGTTTTGTAATTTCATACGGACTACCTCCACTGCTTCATCAACAGGAACGCATGTGAAGAGAGACATAACATCATAAGAGACCATTGTTTCATCCTTCTCCATAATGATGTCTGACACCTTATCCACAAAATCCAGAGTTTTCTGAATGTGATATTCATTACTGCCTACCAACGGGTTAAGAATAGATGCCTTAAGAGAAGGTCACTGAGTTAATCATACAAACAATAAGTTGTAATGGCACATCCTGTTTATGTATCTTGGGTAAACCATACAGACTAGGTGTAGCTTCCCCTGAGTATAATCTATGGTACAAAATTCCGTCAGTAGCATTGTACTGTTCTAACAGCTTCAGACAATCTATTACCTTTTTTTCTTGTAACCACTGCCTGGATCTTGTTTCAGGGGCTCATAAGTATTCATGTCGCTAAGTAACGTCGTAACTTTCTCATGATGGTCTGTCTGGTTTAATAAAATAATGCACTTACCGTTTTCTGCTGGAAGGATGATGATGTTATTGTCCTCTCCAGATAGCCAGTCTTTAACGGAGATAGAAAACATTCACTCGAGTTCTGGACTTAGGTACCGTTTTCAGGCACTTGTGCTTTATTTGAATATGACATTTTAGAAGATTTAATGAGTTTATTTAACTGCATTTTGAACCAGATGTTCTATTCTAAGCTTTGTTTGATGTATGAAACTTGGAAACTCTTGACATGATTTGAACCGATCACCTTTAAGACGATGATCAGCATCGCTTGGTCCATAGACGTTATGGCTCTGAAGATGAACATTACTAAAGTAAATGTAGAGCATGCATGTTGTTGTACTTAGTGTAACAATAGGAACTATTGTTAGGAACCATTGTTTAGTTCCTTGTTTACACAGGGGTTGTTTAGGTTGTTGCACCTGGAATAACGGACCGAGCATGATGCATAACCTTACGTGCTGAAGTTATTATTAAAGTTTATAGCCCAGTGGGGTTGAAACGAGTTGTAACGTCTCATTAGCAGAAGGAAACAACACACTTTAACATGGTGGCAGCGGCGGACGACTCGGTTTGAAGTTTGGTGCGGAAAAGTTTCTAGGAGCGGGAGAGTGGTTAGTGTTCCTAAGCAACGTTGAGTATATGTTAGCATTAGCTGCTAGCGTGAGACTGCCGTGTGACATGGATGGGCTTAAACCACCGCAAACGTTATGTCTGGACTCAAGCAGCCTTTCGAGGACATGGAAGGCCTGGAGGGACGAGTTTGCTCTGTATGTGGATTTAGCCATGGCTGACGCCGATGACAAACAGAGGGCGAAACTGTTCAGCTATCTTGTCGGGGAGAGCGGCAGGGAACTTATGGACACGTTACTGGGCGACACACCGAAGGATGCATGGAAGTTAGATGATGTTATCAAGAAGTTTGATGATCACTGCGACCCCAGCGTTAACGAGACTGTGGAACGTTATCGTTTTTTTACAAGAAACCAGGGCACCAGTGAAAATATAGACCGTTATGTCATGGAACTGAGAGTGTTGGCAAGAACATGCAACTTTGGGACAGTGAGAGACTCGCTCATTCGGGATCGGATTGTGTGTGGAGGTAACAACACAATCGTAAGAGAAAGACTGCTCCGAGAGAAAAACTTGACACGGACACATGTTTGCAGCTGTGCAGAGCCGCTGAGCTCTCAAAGGACAATGTGAAAACCATCTCGGGATCGATGGTGGAAGAGGTACATGCAGTGCAAGGAGCACAGTATCGGAAACAGACCAGCAACACTGTGGAGTGCAGATATTGTGGAAAAACGCATGAGAAAAGTAAACAAAAGTGCCCAGCGTTTGGGAAGAAGTGCACAAAGTGTGGAAGAGAGAACCACTTTGCAGCAAAATGCAGAGTAAAACCGGAACTAAGGAAAAAGAAATATGTGAGTAAAATAACAACTGAATCTGAGAGTGATGAATATGAAGATATTATCACCTGTGTAAAAGAAACTGAGAAAATGAAGAAAACTCAGCTTCTCTATGCTGGCATGCTTCTAGGCAAGGACATGATCAAATTCCAAATAGACTGTGGGGCCAGTTGCAATATCATCCCAATTAACCTGCTGAATCCAGATGCCAAATTAGAACACACGAAGAGTGTACTAGTAATGTACAATAAAACCAAATTAAAACCACTGGGAAAATGTAAAGTGAAAATAAGAAACCCGAGAAACAACAAGCTATATCGCTTAGAGTTCCAGGTGGTGAATGCAGCTGGTACAGTGCCTCTGCTGGGTAGGAGAGCCAGTGAGGCCATGAAATTGATAAAAGTGCAATATGAAAACATCATGACAATAGACAGTATTGTCACAACAGAAACAACAACAGGACAGTGGATAATGGGACACATTAAAGATGAGTATGCTGATGTGTTCATTTGCGATGGCTGCCTCGAGGGAAAATACAAAATAGAGGTGGACAGCACAGTGAAACCAGTACAGCTGCCAAAGAGGCGGGTCCCAGTCGCCATGATGAAACCACTGAAGGACGAGCTACAGGACCTACAGCAAAGAGGGATCATAACACCTGTGGAATGCAGTACAGATTGGATCAGTGCAATGGTGGTGGTACAGAAACCAAGTGGGAAACCAAGAGTGTGTATCAATCCCAAGCCTTTGAACAAAGCTCTAAAGCGCAGTCACTTCCCACTGCCAACCATTGAGGACATTTTACCGGACTTGTCAAAAGCAAAAGTGTTCACAGTGTGTGATGTCAAGAGTGGATTCTGGCATGTGCAGCTGGAGGAGGAGTCCAGCTATTTAACAACATTTGCCACTCCATTCGGACGTTACAGGTGGCTGAGGATGCCAATGGGGATAAGTCCGGCCCCAGAAATCTTTCAGAGAAAGCTCACACAAGCGCTGGACGGTGTACCGGGCTTGTACATTATAGCTGACGATGTACTGATCACAGGCCAAGGGGAAACACAGGAGGAAGCTGAGCGTGACCATGATGGAAAACTGAGACTGTTTCTTGAAAGATGCAGACAAAAGAACATCAAGCTGAACAAAGACAAATTCAAGCTGAGACAAAAGGAGACCACATACATTGGACACCGCCTGACGGCTGATGGACTCAGGGCGGATCCAGACAAAGTGCTTGCCGTTGAGAAGATGCCGGCACCGACTGATGTGAAAGGAGTGCAAAGGCTGCTAGGTATGGTAAATTATCTAGCCAAGTTTTGTCCCCACCTCTCAGACCAGTGCATAGTGTTGAGAGATTTGACACACAAAAACAGGGAGTGGAACTGGACAGCACAGCATGAGGAGGCTTTCCTCAAATTGAAAGAGACTATAGCAAAGGTCCCAGTACTGAAATATTACAACCCAGATGAGGAACTCACAGTGCAGTGTGACGCTTCAGACACAGGTTTAGGTGCAGCGCTCATGCAGATAGGTAAGCCCATAGCATTTGCAAGCAGAGCACTCACTCAAACAGAGCGTGGGTATGCACAAATAGAAAAGGAGTTCTTAGCAATGGTTTTTAGCATGGAAAGATTTCACCAGTACACATACGGCCGAAAAGTGACGGTGCAAAGTGATCACAAGCCGTTGGAAACAATAGTGAGAAAACCTCTACTAAGTGCACCCAAAAGGCTGCAGGGAATGATGCTGCGCATACAAAAGTATGATCTAGATGTAGTATATGTGCCAGGTAGAGACATGCTGCTAGCAGACACTCTGAGCAGAGCTTATCTTCCTGAGAGTGCACCGGATGCAGAACTAGAGACTGTCAACATGGCACAACACTTACCTATCGCAGCAGACAGGCTACATGATATACGATCTGCCACAAAAGAGGATGAAACACTGCAGCTTCTCATCAAAATGATGCAGCAAGGATGGCCTGACGATAAGTCAAAAACACCAAGGGAAATCAAGCCCTACTTCTCATTCCAAGAGGAGTTAAGCCACCAACATGGAATAGTGTTCAGGAGTGAGCGCGCTGTCATCCCTGATGCATTGAAGAAAGACATCACTTGCCGCCTACACGCATCACATCTGGGTGTGGAAGGATGCCTACGGAGGGCTAGGGAGTGTGTTTATTGGCAGGGCATGAACGACCAAATAAAATCATATATAGCAAAGTGTGACATCTGCAGATCAATGGACATTAAACAACAAAAAGAAACACTAATGTCACATGATGTGCCAAGCAGGCCGTGGGCAAAGGTGGGCACGGATCTGTTCATGTTTGAAAACAAAGACTACCTCATAATTGTTGATTTTTTCTCAAATTTTTGGGAAATAGATTACCTGGCAGATACCAAGTCAACCACAGTGATACGGAAGCTGAAAGCTCATTTTGCCCGCCAAGGTATCCCAGATATTGTAATCTCGGACAATGGCCCACAGTATTCGTCACAAGAATTCCAGAAGTTCAGTCAACTGTGGGGATTTCAACATAAAACCTCATCACCAGGTTACCCGCAAAGCAACGGCAAAGCTGAGTCAGCTGTTAAGACAGCAAAAAGACTCTTGCTCAAAGCCAAGGCTGCTGGACGGGATCCTTATCTCGCCCTTCCTGACCACCGCAACACACCATCACAGGGTACCGATACCACACCAGCACAGTGGCTGCTCAGTCGCCGTACCAAAACACTACTGCCAACCAAGGCAAGCCTGTTACAGCCGAAAGTTGTGCAGGTGAAACAGGATTTACGAAATAACCAACAACGGCAGAGGGCATACTACGACAGGTCGGCTAAAGACTTGGACACGCTTTCCCCAGGTGAATGTGTGAGAGTTCAGCCTCTCGCACCCCACACTGGCTGGAGAGTGGGCAAGGTGCTGAGGCCAGTCGATAGATCCTATGAGGTCCAGCTGCACACGGGTGGTGTCATCAGGAGAAATCGCAGACACCTCAGGCATGCACCAGGGGCAATCTTCACTGACACTATGGACATGGAGATCAGCAGCCCCAGTCAGCCAGAGAGTGTTGAACCCGGACATTCAGAGAGTGTTCCTTCTCGCAGTGTCTTAGCAGGAAACAAAACCAAGGACACTGGTGACTGGGCCAACCCTGTTACCACCAGATCAGGCCGCTCTGTTGTGCAGCCGCAGCGATACAAAGACTTTGTGACCTCACATAGATGAATGGATCTGTAGCACTAATGGACTTTGGGGGGGGCATGAATGAAAAAGAAAAAAAAGTGAATCACAAATGTTGTGCAAATGTATTAAAGGTTCCACAAAAAAAAGAAGAAACTGAAAAGAGAAAGGATGTAACAATAGGAACTATTGTTAGGAACCATTGTTTAGTTCCTTGTTTACACAGGGGTTGTTTAGGTTGTTGCACCTGGAATAACGGACCGAGCATGATGCATAACCTTACGTGCCGAAGTTATTATTAAAGTTTATAGCCCAGTGGGGTTGAAACGAGTTGTAACGTCTCATTAGTAGAAGGAAACAACACACTTTAACACTTAGCGCATCAAATACCTTTAATGCCGTAAAGTATTAAACCCATATTACTTTGGTAAATGTTTGCTTCAGTGATGAGCACTTATTCTTTTTAAAAACGACTGCACTACCAGAGAATTTTAACTTTGGTTTGCATAGGGTGTCAGATACTACCGAGCTTCACTTCACTTCACTCCCCCCCTTTTCTCCCCAACTGTATCCAGCCAATTACCCCACTCTTCCGGGCCTTCCCGGTCGCAGCTCCACCCCGCTCTGTCGATCCGGGAAAGCCTTTCTCCGATACATGTGGAGTCATCAGCCGCTTCTTTTCACCTGACAGAGGAGTTTCGTCAGGGGGACGTTGGGAAGATCACGCTATTCCCCAGTTCTCCCTCACCCCTGAACAGGCGCCCCGACCGACCAGAGGAGGTGCTAGTTAGTCCATGGGCCAGAGCCCAAAATTTCCTATTTCGGTATACTCAAGGTGGCAAAACTTACTTATAATTTTTGAAAGGATCCATGTCTGTAGATGATATTTTAGTATGATAACCATTCCTGAGTGGCAGCTGTATCACAGTTATCAGCTCATGAAGTTAACCACCCCCTAAAGTAAATTGCATTTTAGACGCTGGTGCATATCCTGGTTTAGCCTCATGGTCAGGACATTTTTCAATGTTCTATAATATTGTCTTTGGTATCATTTTAAAGGGGACCTTCTTAGCTTTCATTCAAGCCCTGTTGTGGATATTTCTCACAAATATAGAGGTCAATTGAGCTCTTCAACCCGTCAATAACACACATCTTTCTGCAATGTTCGCCTAAACTATATACTTTCTTTTAGCCCTGTGGCATCTAGGAATATCAGGGACACAAAACACAAAAACTGGAATACTCACAGGACTGTAAAGATTCAGGAAATGTATAATATACCCATACTATTTCATTGTGTGAGGTGATTGTGAACCTTAAATTAGAAGGGTATTATTACTAAGAAACTAACTAGACCAAAGCCAGTTAGTCCATGGGTCAGACCAGATATCGATATCACCCAAGGTGACACAACTTCACTGGTGCCATTTTATTTGGTACACTAACAGAAGTACAATAATACATGATAACCTTTCCAAATGAGCAGCTATTTCATTTTTCTTTCAGGAAACCTGTTTCTGTGCCTCTCACGATTGTGTATTTGCCCAGATGTTTACAAATATAGCATTTCAACACCCCTGGTACTGATTAGCCTAGCTTAAACTCTGGGACAGTTCTTAGTTGGCCAACAACCAAGGATAACCAGTACTGTGTACTTCCATTCATTGTGCTAAGCTAGGCTAACGTGCAGCCAGATAGCTTTCTACTAAACACATATAGAGGAAACTGGTATCTATCTTCTTGTCTCACTCTGGAGAAGATTGTAAGCTAATTTCCCATAATGTTAGCATGTTCTTTTAATGTATATGTTAATATGATTAGTTAAAGTGGCTACGAGGAACTTTCATCTTGTGTTGATTTTAGCGGCCTCGTGTGGACAAAATACAGCTGTTGCATAGCAACTAGGTAATGTATCTATTTGTGGCTATGTAAGATAAATAATGGTAATATGACGCTGGTGAAGCAAAGTAAACTTTGTTTTAGTAGTGTTCATACACCTAAGTTACATGTATTTGTTTGTATGTGGCAGGTGAAAACTGACTGAATATGGCCACTGGTGAACAAGCAAGTTTTTACCCAATACCAAAGCGCCCACGGGTGGAGTGCATTATCCACTGTTCTGATGATACAGATAAGCTAGTTTCACTACAAAGTGTCGACTCATGGAGAACTCTGCTCAGGGCAGCTCAGATACGAAATCATGCACCAGTTTTGAAACTGGCAAAAGACATTCCTGAGGGACAGATTCCAGCAATCTACTACCACAGAAAGTGTCGCAGTATCTTCACTATGAAGCAAATTCTTGATGGCCTCCTTGCAAAAGAAAAGAAAAGTTGTGTCTCTGCTGAAGAGAAACAATCTAAGAGAGTAGCTCGACATGCTCCAAGTACATCTAGGACTTATGATGCAGAGTGCATATTTTGTCAGAAAAACAGCAAATATTCCAAGAGACAGAATACGAGAGAAGTACTGGTGCAGTGTCGAGAACTGCGAGCTGATGCAAAGATCAGGAGTGCAGCCACAAAGAAAAGGGACAGCAGAATCCTTGCTATTGTGAGTAGAGACCTTGTAGCAGCTGAAAGGCACTACCACAGGTCATGCTATAGACTTTACACCAAAGAAGAGGTTTCCAAAGGAGAGGTTGCCAGCAATGAAGATGATGATGCTGCAGCCCAGTATGAAGCTGCTGTGAATAAGGCATACAATGAGCTGTTCCTCTTCATCAGGATGGAGCTTTTTGGCAATCCTCAAGTGATGACAATGACTGATCTCTCTTCTAGACTGGTAGCTTCAATGAACTCCCAAGGCATTGCCCAAGTCAAGGAATCAACCAAGAAGCACATAAGGCGAAACCTGGAGAGTGAGTTTGCTGGAGCCTTGCAGATATTCCCTGATGAGAAAGGAAAATTCCTCCTCTATCCCAATAACTTGTCCATGAGGGAACTTGCCAAAGAAAATCAGTCTCTCAAAGGGGAGCTGCAGACCCTGAAAAGTGTCAGTGCACAAGATGTTATAGCCAAAGCAGCCATCAAATTGAGAGCAGACATTAAAAGTCAAGATGTTCCTCAAACCTGGCCGCCTGAAGTCAAACCAGAAGCAGAATGTCCTACCATTCCAGAGTCGCTCATTATCTTCCTGTACTCTCTACTCACAGGCTCAAATGATGCTGATCATGCATCCCAGAGAGTGCAGTGCCTTCTGCAGTCATTTGGCCATGACATAGTATATGCAGTGACATGTGGAAATACCAAGCCTTCCAAGCACATTGTTCTGCCATTCAGTGTCAAATCGTTGACAGGAAATGTAGAGTTGATAAACATCCTCAACCGACTTGGTCACAGTGTGTCCTATTCACAGATGGAAGAGATCAACACTGCCCTGTGTCTCCAGAAACTCTCATCATCAGGGAGTGGCATTGCCCTTCCAGCTAACATCCATCCTGGCATATTCACAACTTTAGCCTGGGACAATATCGACCGTCTTGAAGAAACTGTCAGTGGTGAGGGAACATCTCACAGAGTCAATGGGATTGCTGTGCAAGCAAAGCCAGTCAACCCACTTCCTGTCCAACCCATGCCCACTGTTCCCAAAACAAAGAAGAGAAGCATTGATGGACCCCCACCAATGTTACCAACTTACAATGCTGGACAACGGGTAGGGCCACCACAAAGCAAAAAGTCAGATGCCGATACTGCAGCCAATACTAAGCTTGCCAGAGAGAAAAACCTTCTTTGGGTCCTAGCACGCATGTCACAACAAGAAGAACAGTCAGTCAGCAGCTGGACAGGCTTCAACATCCTGACTCGAGGAGAGATGACGGTCATCCCCGACAATATAGGCTATCTGCCTACCATCAATGCTCCAGCGACACAAATGTCTACTGTCAACGAGGTGCTTAACCAGTCACTGAGCATCATGCAGTGCTTAGGCCTGAGGAAGATTGTCTGTGTCTTTGACCAAGCCCTGTATGCGAAGGCTGTCGAGATCACATGGAAACACCATGACAAGTTCCATGATATCATCGTTAGGCTTGGGGTATTCCACACCATCTGCACACTGCTGGCAATAATAGGAAAGCGTTTCCAAGATGCTGGACTCAAAGACCTCTGCACTGAGTCTGGCATGATTGCATAAGGCTCAATTGCTGGTGTTATGGATGGCCGCAAGTACAACAGGGCAGTGCGACTACACAAGCTCCTGTATGAGGCTCTCATGCGACTGACCTTGAATGGTTTCCTGTCCTGGTTGGAAGAAACTCACAGGAATGACATGGTTCACCTGAATGAGACACTGAAGACCATTGACAGCCTTGGGAAAGAAGTCTCACAACATGCTTTGAAGGAGGTCCTCGAGAACAGCTCTTGTACACGCATCATGGATCTATTTGAAGTCTACCGTGAGTTCCTTAGAGGTGGAAACGGCAGCCTCTCGAACTTCTGGATGTCCTATTTGGACATGGTTGAAATCTTGTTGGGGCTCATCCGAGCATCCAGAGAGGGAGACTGGATGCTACACTTGGCTAGCATTCGAGCATTGATCCCATGGTGCTTTGCTTATGACAGGATGAATTATGCACGCTACCTCCCCTACTACTACGCCCAGATGTCTGAGCTGCCCATCACACACCCAGATGTGTACACAGAATTCATGGAAGGAGGCTCCTCAGTCCAACTGGGCTCCACCAATCCCTTTGGCCGAATCCCTGTTGACCAAGCTATAGAAGAAACGGTGAACAAAGACACCCAAACAGCTGGAGGGACAAAGGGATTCAGCTTGAAGCCAGGAGCTGTGACCAACTATTATCTCACAGCTGAGTATAGAAGCATTGTACCTCAGACAGCTGAGAGACCTGACAGGTCAAGGCAGGTGCAAATGGTCTCATCCAGATCTACAGAGTCCAAGGATCAAGAGAGATGAAGCAGATGTCCAGTCTCTCATGGACCTTATGGAGAATAACTGGCTCAATCCTATGTCCCCTGATGAGATTGATTTGGTTAGCCTCTCCACTGGCAACATGGCTCCACCTGATGTGACCATAGATCTCTTGAGAGCTCTTGAGAAAGGAGAAGAGGCCTACCAAGCATTCCAGCAAACAAGGTTAGATGCAGACCCACCACCTGTGAAATTCCACGACAAGATGACCAAGCAAAGTCTGAAAACATTCTCCAATGTCAGCACAAAACAAGCTCATGGAAAGAAAGCACAGGATGTGGTTCTGAAGGCAGATAGAAACCTTTTCAGTCACATGATCCTGGTGGCTGAAAGCAGGAAGGTGAATCTGAAGGATGTCCTTGCCTACCCATTGGGCCCACTACCATGAGCACTGGCAAATGCTGATGGGTCCTTACGAAAAACAAACAAGGCTGCACTTGCCAGAGAGCTTGAAAAGAATGTATCTCCTGCAGAAGACATCCCAATCCCATCTACTTCCATCATTGATGGGATGAGCCTGGTCCAAAAAATGAATGGCAACAACAAAACCTTTGCACAGGTGGCAGAGTCAGCCTTGACCCAGGTCCTCCATGAGGGAGCACAGAGTGGGAGGATTGATGTTGTTTTTGATGTCTATCACCAGACTTCGATCAAAGATGCTGAACGACTGAACCGGGGTGGAGACATCACTCTCCAGTACAAGAATCTTGCAGGGGGACACCACGTCCAGCAGTGGAGAAAATTTCTGTGCAGTTCCTCCAACAAGACCAGTCTCATCAAGTTTCTGGTGGAAGAGTGGAAACTCCCACGATACAGAGCTATGCTGCATGGCAAGGTGTTGTACATGACCTGTGAGGAAACCTGCTACAAGTTGACAGAAGATGGGTGTGAGGAAGCAGCAGAACTGCACTCCACACATGAAGAAGCTGACACCCGTCTGCTCCTGCATGCATTGCATGCAGCAAATGCGGGCTCAAAGTCAGTTATCATCACAGCTGAGGACACTGATGTCATGGTGCTTTGTCTTGGCTTCCAGAAGGACATCACCTGTCCCATCTACCAGAAGTGTGGGACTCAGAACCGCACACGGTTTGTCAACATCACCAAACTGGCAAGTTCACTTGGAGACAGCATCTGTGACAGCCTAATTGGCTTACATGCCTTCACAGGCTGCGACACTGTCAGTGCATTCGCTGGTCGAGGGAAGCTGAATGCCCTGAAGATAGTGAGAAAGCACACTTCCTGCCAAGAGACTTTTAGTCAACTGGGACAGACATGGAATGTGAGTGATGAGCTGTTCCAGAAAATTGAGCAGTTCACCTGTCGGATGTATGTTGCTAATAGCAGCACTGCTGAGGTGAACAAACTGCGTTACCAGCTCTTCTGCACCAAAAGGGGAGAGGTTGAGTCCAGCCAGCTGCCACCATGTAGAGACTGTCTCTTTATGCATGTTCAACGAGCCAACTATCAGGCAGCAATATGGAAGTGCTGTCTGCAGGCTAACCCTGTGGTGCCAAGCCCTACTGAGTATGGATGGACAGACGATGAAGGCAAGCTGGCCATTTACTGGATGCGCTCCCCACCTGCACCAGATGTGGTCTTGGAAATGCTAACATGCAAGTGTGTGCATTCATGCAAAATGCCAAGCTGCATGTGCCTGTCAAATGGACTTCCATGCACAGACATGTGCAGGTTACAGACCTGCAGTAACCAAAATCAGCAGGATGGTCCAGAACTGGACTTTGAACTTGGGGAGTCAGATGATGAGAGAAACGAGCAGTTTGATGAATGACAGTGTGATGATTCTGATGGTATTACTGTGGTAGTAGTCTATCGATGCACAGGATGTTGATTCTGGACTTGGTTACCCAGAGCTTGATAACAATAATGTAACCATATTCACATATACCCATTACCCTACCCATTACCATTACATATACCCACTAATGATATGGGATTACATGTATCATTGACTAAGTATATGTAAATGTCAATGTTGTTTAAAATATTAAAATAGTTCATTACCTCACTATGGTATTCCCTTTTATCATGTATTTTGATTGTGTATTTAAACAAATGTATAGAGACCAGTTTGTGACCTAACTGGCTTTGGTCTAGTTCTCATTTAAGGCTCACAATCACCTCACACAATGAAATAGTATGGGTATATTATACATTTTCTGAATCTTTACAGTCCTGTGAGTATTCCAGTTTTTGTGTTTTGTGTCCCTGATATTCCTAGATGCCACAGGGCTAAAAGAAAGTATATAGTTTAGGCGAAAATTGCAGAAAGATGTGTGTTATTGACGGGTTGAAGAGCTCAAGTGACCTCTATATTTGTGAGAAATATCCACAACAGGGCTTGAATGAAAGCTAAGAAGGTCCCCTTTAAAATGATACCAAAGACAATATTATAGGACATTGAAAAATGTCCTGACCATGAGGCTAAACCAGGATATGCACCAGCGTCTAAAATGCAATTTAGTTTAGCGGGTGGTTAACTTCATGAGCTGATAACTGTGATACAGCTGCCACTCAGGAATGGTTATCATACCAAAATATCATCTACAGACATGGATCCTTTCAAAAATTATAAGTAAGTTTTGCCACCTTGAGTGTACCGAAATATCGTCTGGCCCATGGACTAAGTGGCAGGCGCTAGCGACCAGGAGACATGCCCACATCCGGCTTCCCCACCGACAGAGACGGCCAATTAATTGTGTCTGTAGGGACGCCCGACCAGGCCGGAGGTGACACGGGGATTCGAACCAGCGAGCCCCGTGTTGGTGGGCAATGGAATAGACCGCTACGCTACACGGACGCCCCAGCTTCACTTCACTTTTGATGCCAAGAAGCTGAGCTAGAAAATATCTTAACGACCACAAATGATTAGACTTGTTAGCCCTTGGCTAACGGGTCGGACCCTTTAGCCGACTGGTTAACGTAGTCACCCGTGGTGCGAGAGGACCCGGGTTCGCGTCCCGGCTGCGGCGGGTCCCATCTGCCACCTGAATTCGCTACATTGGTGTCACAAGTGGATAGTGAGACCGCGAGGCCATCGGAAGTGCGTGCGCACAGAGGCGTGAGGGAGCTGGTATGCTGAAGCGCGGTGACATGCTTCCTGATAGAGGGGGGTAGTGTAACGACCACGAATGACTAGACTGGCTAGCCCTTGGCTAACGGGCAGGGCCCTTTAGTCAACTGGTTAACGTAGTCGCCCGTGGTGCGAGAGATCCGGGTTCGTGTCCCAGCTGTGCCGGCTGCCCCCTGAATTCTCTACAATATTATGAAATATTCAAGATTACAAAATAGTCACCAGTTAGGTAGCTGTCATTTTCATCTTGACTCAAAACTAGCAAGTATGGAACTTTAAACACTTTATCAGTTCACATTTCTACTGTCAACTGGTCCATTCGTCTTTTTGACCGTTTCTCAATCTGTATCTATCTGTCCGTCTTTGCCCTTTTCTCCTGTCCCCCCCTCATTCTTTTTTGTTCCTTTATGCGGGTCTTTCTCTCCCCTTTCCTTTCTCTTTCTCTGTGTCCTTCTCCAGACTGCTCCGATGAAGATATGCAACCTCTGCTCTTTTGCAATTGTCTTCCCACTGAGACATGTGCAGCTTCTATTTTCACCCTTACTCTCAGTTTCATTCCACATCGCAGCCTGCCAGCGGAGACCATATTCACTCCTCCTGAAACCACAAAGGAAGAAAAGATTTCAGTAAGCCACTGTAAATAGGACCTAACTCAGACTGGATGGTACCAGCTTGGCGCTGGCTTTCTTAGTGCATTATGCATTGGCGCATTGATGCCAAGAGTTTAAATGTACTGTACTTTTATGGTCGTTCCAAATTGTATTTGACTTTCGTGTTTGGTTAGGAGCTTGGCTGTGCCAATGAACATAAATGTGATTTAATAACCCAGTTCTGATATTGGCAAAAAGCAACCACTTGTTATTTTCCCCTCTTTGTGCCTAATAGTGATTTCTTTCGTTTTGGCTAACCACACAGAGCCAGGCCAAAGTACCATCCATCTCTGAGGATCCTGACCATGGCCCAGTGTATTGTGAAGACATACAACATGTTTACTGTTACAATGCAGCTATTAAGGGTAAACGGTTGTTTGACATCAGACAAGATATTTTCACCGAAGCAAATCTGTGACAAATGTCAGTTTGTAGTTTTTTCATCTTGACTCTAATTAGAAGTATTTTAATTTGAACTGTCATTGATCTTTTTTTAGTTTTGTGCATGTGTTGTTATGCTATATCCCAAATTATAAATTGAAAAAGAATAGAAAGTTGTCAGATCATTAACAGATAGATAGATAGATAGATAGATAGATAGATAGATAGATAGATAGATAGATAGATAGATAGATAGATAGATAGATAGATAGATAGATAGATAGATAGATAGATAGATAGATGGATAGATAAATACTTTGGGTGGGTGGGGGCAGCAAGATGGAGAAAAGTGCTAGACCGGTTTCAGTCTCATTTTACAGGTCAAGTCTAACATAGGTACAAGGACATTGTAAAGTCACACACACATATGTGCACACACACACGCACGCACGCACGCACGCACGCACACACACACACACACACACACACACACACACACACACACACACACACACACACTACGACGCTACCACATGCTCACATGTGTAATAGCCCACAGATGTGTTCTAAGCCTTTTGGTTCCCCAAAATTGATATCCTGATGAGTGTTGGGTATACCGGCCAAATCTTCACAGAAACAGCACAAAAGAAATAACACATAGACAAGGCACCGATTAGGAATATTATTCACTTTTAAAATATTTATTCCTTGGATCTGTTAAAGAGTATCTCGGCCAAAAACTTGTGTTGCTGTGGAGACAGTGTGTTTCCATGGCCGCTGTTAGGTCTTCAGATGGAACAGAGGACAGTCCATAGGGGAACATCTGCACGCAGGAAGAAACTTGACGATCCATTAAAAAGTAATTCTTTAACCTTTCTTCATATCATTTACTCCATGAAACTTGCCAAGAAAGAATGACATTGTTAAAAGCTGGAATACAGTGCCTCATTGTATCCCGTCCACCAGGTCGCCCAACAATAATATTTCATGCCATCTGTGAGGTCACCATTTATTATTTTGGTTTGTTCGCCTTACATGCCATTGCACTGTGTGTTGGGGTTTCAGGGACAATCAGATGAAGAAAGCAAGAGTACCAAGTCCAGTCCTAAGGGGAATAATGTACTGAAGAGCAACAGTTAATGTTTGATAATATGACAACCCCCCAGCCCCCGCTACTCTGCAACTATGCCTGTGTTATCAGTAGGCTTGCACCCACATGAAAAACAATAGAAAAGTTACTCAACAACACAGAGCGATGAGTGAGTCCAGACACTGCTCCTTGTGTTGTATTGATATTTCATAATCCAAAAAAAAATGCATGTGCAACTGCATTCACATAGATTATAGATGACATAGAATATGCAAATTGAATTAACCGTAAGCTTGAGTTTTTGTGTTTTGTTAGCATGGCAGCAAGAGACACAATTCTGAGAAGCTCATTTGTTTCAGTTTTGCCTGGGCTTTAGTAATTATACCTCATTAGAGCTGCAAATGGATTATGCAGATGCATTTGCATGAAGTGATCTGTCCGTAGCAAATGAGGAGGAAGGAGTATGGGGTTTACTGTTTTGAATGACTCATTGTCTGTTGATTTCTTCCACCCTACATGAAACAGTATTCCTTGTGCAAAACAAGTCTATATCTGCAATTTAAGGAACTAATTTGCAGATTTGTTTGGGCAAACGCAAAGGTAAACATGGCTGTATGCACACACACACACACACACACACACACACACACACACACACACACACACACACATATGTGGAGCAACAGTATTTTTATGAATATTCAAAGCACATAAAAAATCCCACACATCACCCTCCTGTTGAATCAACGCCGTCTCCACACTCCCAAGTTAAAGATCACAGATTTTCTGCTCGGCTCTTGACAGTCGCGGTTCCTCACTATCCTCAAAGCCAATTAATAATGCCAGGCAAACTTCATTGCCATGGCTGAGTAAACTGGATTCAGACATGAAACGCCTCCTCTGCTGTAATCACAATGTAACCCCATATCTGCCTGAACACCATAAAGCCAGCAAGAACACTGATAAGATGTGGTGGCCTCCTCTGTATTGCACTAGATGTTATGGAATACATACAGTGCTTTTTTTCATCACAACAACATTGTTTGGCATTGCAACACATTGGATATTCAGACTTTTAAGCAGTTTGAATACTTATCTCCGGGCTGTAAAAATAAAAGGACATATCAGTGTGGGCCATGAAGCATTAAGGTAAAGAAAGGTTGGTGACCACAAGGATAACTCATATCCCCTTTCATACTACAGAAATCTTTAATAGTTGGCACCCTTCCCACCTAACCCACCAACCACTGACATAGTACTATTGAGCAAAAGATTTAAACCACAGCTTCCTCATCTCGTCTCGTCTCGTCTCGTCTCATCTCATCATCAGCCGCTTCTCCGGGGTCGGATTGCGGTGGCAGCAAACTAAGTAGGGCACTCCAGATGTCCCTCTCGCCAGCAACGCCCTTCAGCTCCTCCTGGGGGATCCCAAGGTGTTCCCAGGCCAGATTGGATATGTAGTCCCTCCAGCGAGTTCTGGGTCCTCCCCAGGGTATCTCCCCAGTTGGACGTGCCTGGAAAACCTCCAAAGGAAGGCGCCCAGGAGGCATCCTAATCAGATGCCCGAACCACCTCAACTGGCTCCTTTCCACATGAAGGAGCAGTAGCTCTACTCTGAGCTCCCTCCAGATGTCCGAGCTCTTCACCCTATCACTAAGGCTGAGCCCAGACACCCTATGGAGGAAACTCATTTCAGTCGCTTGTATCTGTGATCTCACCCTTTCATGCACTACCCAAAGTTCATGACCATAGGTGAGGGTTGGAATGAAGATTGACTGGTAAATTGAGAGCTTTGCTTTTCGGCTCAGCTCCCTCTTCACCACAATGGTCTGGTACAACTTCCGCATCACTGCTGATGCTGCACCGATCCGCCTGTCAATCTCCCACTCCATCCTACCCTCACTCGTGAACAAGACCCCAAGATACTTGATCTGATTTACTTGAGGCAACAACTCATCCTCAACCCGGAGGGAGCAATCCACCATTTTCCAGTAGAGAACCATGGCCTCAGACTTGGAAGTGCTGAGTCTCATCCCGGCCTTCTCAATGAAACGGCGTTCTCAATGAAGAAAAAAAAAGCTGAGGACTGCCGTTGTGCTGAGTAGCTGTCAGCCATACAGTTGCTGGGAGTGTGAGGCAAGGCATCAATGACAAGTGTGACCTTCCAAGAAAATCAAACTTTGGAATGAAAAACGGCAGTGTTTTGTAGGATTGATATTGTTAATAAAGAAACATTGTACATCTAAAGTTGGGAGATGCCACTAAAGACTTACAGCGACTCTTTGTGCACACGTGTTTTGACAAGTGGCCCAAGCCCCAAATGTGCCATGAGCAGGATGAGGTGGGTATAGGGCAGAATAATGTATCTTATTGTCTGTGAGTGGATTTCAAAGTACATGTTACCATAGAGGAACACATCATATGGAATGAATTAACTGTTGCTGCTGCTCAGACCCCTGCCCCCCACACCTTCCAACACTACACACACACGCGCGCACACACACACACACACACACACACACACACACACACACACACACACACACACAAAGATGCTTACTCCCGACATAATTTGCAACATTACCGCAATATACTTTCCAGACCGTAACTCTTCCCGGTTTCTAAACAAAATGCATTATCCACATCATCACCTTTATCCATTTCTACAGTTTCTCTCCTTGTGTTAGAGATGAGTCTGTAACTGTAGCATGGGCAGCATTAGATCATGCATCATTAACAGGGTCACTGGTCACTAATGCAATATTGCTGGAGGTCTAAATGAAACTGACTGTAAATGAGATTTAAATTTTTAAAAAAAAAAGTAAATTTGTTTAGCGTACATAACTCAGGGGCATGGGGTGAAGGGTCATCTCGTATCGTTCCTCTCTGTACATTCTGGTAGTTTCGGTGTTGGTCCGTGCAGTTGGGGGAACCTGCTTGATAGAAACTTGCCATGGACAATCAGATGGTGTAACTGGCTGATGGGATTGGATTGTTGATATGCATGACTAGGTTAGGCCTTATGCTAAGCATCATACATCATGGACCTTGTGTGCTAGTATGCAAATGTGCAACAATCATATCTGCTGAATTCAGGGCGAACCCGTTTACCTCATCTGTGTGCAGCAGATGCACCCAAACTACTTTTGAATACTTTTACTTATGGCATATGTTGTTCTTGATCATACAATATTAGACAAAAAATACAATGTATATCAAAAATAAGTATGTTATACTTTACTTTAATGGTACTCTTACATGGTGATTTGCTAAATGGTCCAAATGAAGTGAATTATGTTAATGAGACCTTGTGTAAAATACACATGCACTCGTGATTTTTTTTCTTTTCACTTTTATTTGTAAATATATCTTGGGTAAGAATAAAGAAAAAAATATATATAATATATTCATATGTAGTGAAACAACATGTTATGTACACTTTTAGGGTTCTCCCTAGAAATCTTCACAACCACTGATTTAAAGATATGGTATCAGAATAGGTTTTTCTGTGTGTTTGCCGTGGATGCAGCTATGTACACTCACGCATATTTACATACATTCATAGGATGCGATAAAACACCTGTCTTCAAACAAGCATTGAAAATTCAAAAATTGAATGAAAGGAATGATGTACAATATCGTGTACCCCTGCTTTTTTTTGTCGCTTATCATACATGAATTATACATGGGTGGCATTTTTTACACCGTTACATATTCACAAGACGGCCTGGTATACATAGCACAACAATGTTCAACAGCAAAATAGGACATTAAAAACAATAACTGTGTCATGGCCTCAGATTATGATGTGAATTGAATACATTTTTCCCAGGAGGCCGTTCTTCTTGCTCAGCACCATAGTGTGTAGTAGTGTGTCCTCTTTTAGTACCTCCACGCTGACATATTGCCAAGAAGCTTGCAGAGGATAATCCAGTAACAGGTTTGTTGGAGATGAGGCAGCATTTGTGTCAAGTCAACAGCCAAATAATAGCTCAAAAAAAACAAAACAAAACATAACAGCAAACTGAGACTTTCACTTTTATAGCATGCTTTGATATGGGTTGTGTGAAAAACATTCTGAAGTCACTTAATACCCAGTCAAAACTGAATAATGGAAAAGATATTTTTTTAAACAATTTTGCTCTTCATTTTATTTTATTTTCCTCCCCAATTGTATATGGCCAATTACTCCACTCTTCCGAGCCATCATGGTCACTGCTCCACCCCTCTCTGCCGATCCGGGGAGGGCTGCAGGCTACCACACTGCCTCCTCTGATACATGTGGAATTGCCAGCTGCTTCTTTTCACCTGACAGTGAGGAGTTTCACCAGAGGGACGTAGTGCGTGGGAATATTGCGCTATTCCCCCCAGTTCCCCCTCCCCCCGAACAGGTGCCCCGACCAACCAGAGGAGGCGCTAGTGCGGTGACCAGGACACATACCCAAATCCAGCTTCCCACCCGCAGACACGGCCAATTGTGTCTGTAGGGATGCTCAACCAAGCCGGAGGTAACACTGGGATTCGAACCAGCGATCCCCATGTTGGTAGGCAACAAAATAGACCGCTACCCGGACGCCCCAACAATTTGGCTCTTCAGTAAGGATTTTATGGTATGGTAAGGCCAGAGAAGTGATAGCAGAAGACAAAAAAAAAAAAAGTACACGTAACTTTTTGACAAAGTCAAATGTAACGGAAACATTAATGATCAAAAAGGCGTGTTTTAACAGTCATTATTATGCGCTTGCTTAACATCTTAGCTGTGTGTCTCTCGTGTTGCTCTCCTCTCTGTTTCTTAGCAGATTCAGAAATGGCTCTTTGTTAACGAACGGCAAAGCAGTCCCAGTAGCTTATGCTGACATTTCCTCGCTTCATTAGGCTATCAGTAGTTCATGTCCGTAACCTGGCCACGCATGAGCTGCTTTATGCTGCTGTGACCAGGCCGCCACAACCATGCACGGCTCCTCAGCAGACACCTCAGTCTGTTCCTAAACATTGCATAAGATGGGGAATGTCAAAGACATTGGCAGCTCTCAGAAAGATAAAAGGCAGTCGTTTTTAAATTTAAAGGCGAGGCTATTACCGGCAAAATCTCCTAATTCAAATTGAATGAAAATAAGCTTATTTTGTCTTCTGACACAAGGAGTACAACTTATAAAAGCACCAACAGCAACAATAACCTTTAACAAAAGTTTATTATAGAGAGGGTGTTTTTTTTGTTGGTGTGCCTTTGTAAAATAAATTAAGATTCACAAGCACGCACTTGTCCAAATCAGCAAACAATTCAACAAGCACCTACATCATTCTCTCATTAACAAACTCACACACACACACACACACATACACACACACACTGCTCCCTTGGCCTATTTCCGATTGGGGGGTCCCGGTGGGAGGTCAGTTTGCTGTGCGGACTGTCCGGCTGCTTCGTGGAAAGCGGTGGACTTTGATGTGTTTTGACAGGTGGTCACTGCGTGCAAACTTCTTCTCACACACGGGACATTGGTAGGGCTTGACCCCCGAGTGGGACCGCCGGTGTCGTGACAGCTCGTCTGACCGAGAGAACCTTGGAGAGAGACAGGTAAGAAGAAGAGAACACAACATTCACTTTTTTTTTTGTTGGCAAAGACAAATGTAATCTTCCCGCGGCAAACTGGCCTCATTGTGCATTCTCCCCTGCAGACCTGGAAACTGGGCTGAAGGCTTTCTTCGTGAACAGCCTATTCCACTTTGGCTCTTCAAGAACAAACATATTAGGAACAGATATGACTGAACTGCTTGTCTTTAAAGTAAACACCATGGTTTGTGTTAAGGATGTTTCACAGCATTCATCTTGACATATATATACTGCCTTTGGCCAGCCTCTTTTAAACAATGCATACTGCAATTAGAGAAATAAAAAGGATCTTTTCATAGCGTTTACTGTTTTGTTTTGAGAGCTGGCTGCTCCCCTGTTTCCCAAAGCATTCACAGTGTTTGGGGAGGCCTGCCATTTGTTCATCAAGCTTTTTAGTGTAATCAAATACCACAAGTAAGTAGAAATGCCTCACATCTTCATGCTGCGACTCTTTAGATATAATTAATTTAGAGATGCAAACACAACAGTGGAGTTAACATGCGAGATTTAACCGACATGTCCATGGCTTTAGGGATGACAGCTCCAGGGATTCTACCAGCAACCTAGTTCTGTAAAACTGTCTATCTCGAGCTCTGTAGCCCAGATATTGTTGGCTAGCCTGACAAAATGATGAATCAATACAATCCCACTCTGTAATTATGCAGCGACACTTAAGGAGCTGGAGTAAACGCAGCTTTATGTAGCTGTCATACACAGATAAAACATGCAACCCCTTGCCAAAACAGGAATAGGAAGGAATATTTAGCCACCTTGTTGTAATTAGCCTGCAGCTAAAATGAAAATTTGCAATAAATCACTACAGCTAAGAATGTAAGTTTACTTATGTTTTAACATAATGCTGCTACAGTAACAGAAACGAGGACATTGTCATAGATGCGAAGCACAAATGCTGTGTGACTTTGTTGTGAGCAGAACGATACGGGATCTTTGTCGCAAGTTGGTAATTGGAGGCAGGACTAGAAATGACTGATCATTTTCAGTTGAGTAGCTAACGTTACATGTTATTTACATCCTATCCTGATTGGACAGCTGAAATGTGCTTTTTTTTTTTTTTAAACAATGGGGCAGGATGGCACAGGAGGTACAGCGGGTTGTCTAGTTATCAGAAAGTCGCTGGTTCGATCCCTGGCTCCTCCAGAGAGCATGTTAACGTGTCTTTGAGCAAGATACTGAACCCCTAACTGCTCCTGATGAGCAAGTTAATGCCTTGCATGGCAGCCTCCGCCATCAGTGTGTGTGAATGTGAGGCGTACATTGTAAACCGTTTTGGTGGCCGGCAGACTTGAAAAGCACCATATGAATACAGTCCATTTACCATGGTAAAATACATGCTTTTGTACCAGTTCAGCAGAGGTAGTCAGTTTGTCGTGTTTTTAGTTAACCAACAACCCAGAAAAACAAGCTGACACACCAGAAACACTTAACAACTTTTATCAAAAGATTGTTTTGTATGAGCACATTAATGGTGAGATAGCACATCTCACTTGCATCTCTGTCAGTGATGTTTCTATGAAATCTACCTCATATCAAACTGCATGGACAATACCAAGTGATAGAATAGGAGGAAGAGGCTAAGAGAGACTAGTGATCGGGGGAGGGGGGCACATTTTGCCAATTACCTTACAAATAAAAATTAATAATAGGTATGAAAAAAAAACAAAATCTTTGATGTCTTAAAACAAAATATATTTTTAGATACACTTAGCCACAAACGTTTCACAACCCCTCCCTGGAATCTATACAGGTGGTACAGCTCGGTTTGTGAGTAAATGATTGAGTTAGAAGCCAGGCTCATAGGATGCTTGGCATCTAAAATTGGAAGTGACTACATCTGACAATGAATGACGATAATATTGCTGCCCATGAAAAGTCTTAAACAGCAATCAATAACCACACCTGCCTGACAGAAGGCATTGGGCCATTTCCCTGCTTATACTCCAATGAAAATGACGATGACCTGGAGCACCAAATCTGAGGAGCTCTTTATAGCAGGATATGAGTAACTGTTTTTCGGTAGTTTTTGTTTTCCTGTCCAGATGGTCTTTTTGCCTCAGAAAGGGGTCGGGCACATCCACTTTACATGGCTCAAAAATGACTGTCTGAGCAGCGCAGAGTGCTGGGACAGTTTCTGTTGGGCTTTCTCTCCACCCAACACTACTCACATGTGTGGACACTTTACTCTCAGAGGTCCCCCACCGAGTCCCCAGCATCATTGGGGACCCTTTGTCTTTTGTTTTGTATCATATTAGAGACACATCTGGAGAAAAAAAAAATCGAGGTTTTAACTGGCTTTCGCATGCACACTCTCGTGGCTTGGGAAAGAGGTAAGACTTCATGAAATTGGATTATTTTAAAAGATTAAGCTTTGTGAACACCACATGCATGTTTACATGCATGTTTATGTATGCATACCAATAACATTGATGAAGTTATTTGTACCAACTCTATACATTTCAATCTACAGTGCTGTGCATACTGTATCTGTGCATCCACCAGCCCCCCCCCCCATACTTCTTTGCCCTCACAGCTTAAATAAGGACCCTTGACTGATATTTCTCTCTCTTTTCACGTGGCGGGGCAGCCAAGACGTTCCTGGTCCACAGTCATGGTTACTATTCAACACTTAGTCTTTGTTCATGCCACTTCCTCACTGCTGTTCCCTTCGAGTGATTGTGTGCAAAACTGAAACAGGCCTCCCTCTTACTAGATCTGCCCCCCAACGACCCACCCACCCCTTCGTTTTCCTATCTCAGATACCCTTTGCTACTCAATTCAGTCCTCCGCTTCTTTTACACTTTCCCCACACCGTTAAACTGTTTTTCCCCCAGCTCTATCAAATACATATGGCTGCAAAGTACATGCATACACAAACACACACACATGCCCACACATTCTTCCATCCAAATTAAGTCCTGCCTTTTGTGTCTAGACAAGTGTCCTTTGTTAATCTGAAAAACATTACCTCAATATCTGCTGCACTAATTCCTGATGCTTGCCTCATGCATTGGGACGTACTTGTGCATTGTTATAAAGATTTTGCATGTGAAAGATTGCCATGTTGATCCCAAGGACATTGTCAAATTGACCAACATGTAGCTTTCAGATGGATATCAGTGACTGTAAACTACAGGCATGTATAAACAATTACAGTAAATGGATTAACTGTGTTGGCTCCTCTAAGACTACTCTCTGCAAGCTGGGACAAGCACAAAGTTAGAAGCAAAGGTTACATAACATATTGCCACAGGGACACATTTTGATAAATGTGTCATGCACAAGTGTATACAACCACTCAATACACAGATTTCCACATGTGCGGCACACACTTACTATGCCAGTACTTGCCCGTGAGTGCTGATTGAAGAGTGTGGGGGGCAAAGAGATCATTCTCCCATGGCTCAATCAAGTCAAAAAGGTAATGCTTGTTCACCACACTCTCACCATATGAACAAATGCCCTAATGTTGCCAGCCAGCTCAACTCTTGGCCAACAATCACAGTCTATTAAATGCTCATACACATACCTGATGAATGTAAACACACTTTAATAAATTAGGCAACCCTCTCACTACCTCCCTACCTACCCAAATAATTTGCAACATTAGCGAATGACAAACTACCATATTCCTGTCTGATATCTCTTCAATATATTTGGCCTACACACACACACACACACACACATTGCTCCAGCCACTACACAGCTGTCGAGTCACAACAGGAGGTGCCCAACTTGGGCCCACGTGAGCTGGGCCCACATGCTATGTCCCAGATTTAGTTTACAGCATGAAGAAAAATGACACCCCTACTATTCTCACATACGCCACATATCTCACTGCCTTATAAAATGTGTGATACAGCAAGCGAACACATTTATTTCTATACCTAATATCATCTTTCCAATTAACACTGTGGTTGCAGCATGACAGTAACTGAAAGGTCTTCGGCTGTAGAGTAGGGTCAAAAACGGAAAGAAAAGTGACAAATTGTTTAATTCTATTAAACTCTTCAAGATGTTATAAGGCTTCAAAAGGCCCCTTTCTCCATTGGATAAAGCATATGGCTGACTTTAACACTTCACTCCTTTTAGGAATGAACTTCATTACAAATAACATATCACATTTTTGACTGTTACGTCTAATATCTCTGGGGATTTTGAATGTTCATTTATTCCTTAGCTTGCTTGGTTGGCATTGTGAGGCAGACAGAATTTTAAGTGTGTGTGTGTGTGTGTGTGTGTGTGTGTGTGTGTGTGTGTGTGTGTGTGTGTGTGTGTGTGTGTTGGGGGGATGGGGGTTGGATCTGTACTTAAGACCCACTAAGCCTCCTGGCTGAGGCTAATCGTTGACCTTTAAAGGGACAGGTCAGTTCAAGTGTCAGTTGAAATCTGTGCCATATTTCAGTTCATACAGGAACAAGACGCCATGCACGGCCAATGGACATGACCCACTGACTGAATATAATTACTGCAGCTTCTAAAGGACCACGCTAACAAATGAGGTTAAGCCCCTTCCAATCATGCAGATGCATTGGAGGCTCGTTCAGTCGAGTGCACAATCTTGCAAACAGAACAACCTTCCTTTCAACAGTTTTTATAGAAAAAGTCTTAAAAATGACTCAACTCTGAGGGGCAAAGCTCCAAAGATAACAAACTCATAAATTCATTATATCTGGATATGTTAAGCAACAAACTGATTTGAGTCAAAACTAAAACCACCATTTCTATCTGTGTCATCAAAACTATTATGGACAGAAGACTCACCTCCATCCACAGTTGGGCCAATTGCAGGCGAAAGGTTTCTCTCCTGTGTGCCTCCTTAGGTGGGCCTTCAGGTGGCTGCTCTTGGTGTACATCTTGGTGCAACCGAGAAAAGTGCATTTGTGCATTTTGATAAGGTCTGCCACCGGGTTCTTATGAAACTTCTGTCCGCCAGACAGGATCCCTGTGCCCTGGCTGGCTGAGCCATCTCCAAGCCCCAGAGGCTTGGCTGCAATAGGAACTGGTGCAATACGTACAAACTTAGAGGCGACATTAAGGCTAGGGGAGGGTAAGAACTGGGGTACCAGGGCAAAAGTCTGTCCCTGGATGTTGACCAGCAGTTGTGTGATTTTGATGTCTGAGGCTGCAGCAGGCTGTGGGGGCTGGGCGGCTGGAGTAAGAGGTGCAGATGTGGGCTCCTGTTTGATCTGAATAGGTTGAATCTGGAGAATGACCGGTGTCCCACTGTTGCCATCATTTACACCAGTCCCTGCCAATACGAGTTTGTTAGCTGGTGGCCTCTCACCCCCGGTGTTTGGCCCAACGCTTGATTCATGGGACGGTTTAACTTTTGTGGCTTTGGTCTTCATAGTGGCAGCAGTGGCTAGGGTGCCTGAACAGGGAGTCGGGTGAGTTTGGTCTGGATGCTTAGCCTCTGACTCTAGTCTGAGCCCTGGAGAGGTATCCCTGCATGTTTCCGGGCCCATCTCCAGACCCAGCACCTCCTCTAATGCCAGGACAAGCCCTGGGACACTCTGCCTGTTTTCCTGCTTCATGCTCACTACCTCCATATTTTCCTCCAGGAACTCTTCAATTTCCTCCAGCGTGGGCTGGAAGCTTCCAAGTGGTTCCTCCATCTCCGCTGTGGACCAGATGGGGAAGTCTAAACTTTCCTCCTTCACTGGCTCCTGTTTGAAGGCCACATCCCTCTGTGAGTCCCAGGGGTAAGTAGAAAGGGATACAGGGGCCATCACCCCTGCCACTGTACTGCCAGTACCTTCCAAAGAGGTCTGGGACAGAAGATAGTCCAGGATACTGTCCTGGCTCTCAGCACTGGAGCTGCTTCCATAGCTGGAGCTCAGCACCTGGGAATCGGGGCTGGAGCATGAGCGAGGGCTGGATGACTCGCTCAGGTCATCCTCAGAAAAAGGTGAAGGCATCGCCTGGTAGGAGCCTGAGTCTGTCACCATGTCAGACAAGTGGTAGGTGGGTGGAGAGCCACGGTAAGGCAGGAAAGTCTCCTTGTTCACTAAGAAGTTATCTACCATCTCTGGCCAGTGCAAAGGTGTTGTCTGCCTTTTTTCCCCTTTAAAGCCTGTTTTTAAAAAAGTCTGTGAAAAAAATATTGTTCTTGTTACAAAGAAAGCAGGACCAAATAAATCTAAAGAGGGGTTGGCAGCAAGGCCATTCCTATCACTCGAATGAGATAGTGGAACACCTGTTGGTCTTTCTCAGTGTGGAAAACGTAAACTTGGAAGGCAAAAAAAAAAAATTCTAAAAGTCCAAGGTCCCCAGTCAGGATATGTCTAAATAGGAATAAATAGAGACAATAGGGAGAAGTTATTAAGTCTTATTTTCTCCAAAAAAAAAGTTTCAAAAGGAGAAAAATACAGAGAAACACATCACAAGGAGTTGCCAAATAAAGGCGACTATTATGTTTTTTAAGGTGTTAGGTCCTTTATGCCAGCTATTACATATTTAAAATGTCATAAAACTAAATTTGTACAAGTTTCACTTCAAGGTGGCTTGGAATTTAGATGAAGCTATACTTTAAGAGCACACCATTCAAACTCTATTCAACAACTCAGAGTTGAAAAAAAAATTTTTAAAACACGACCAATTCAATAGACACACAATATAATAACAACACATACAAATGTTTCATAGGAGTATTTTTTCTTCATGAATAGCCCCTTTTAGTCTTTCGGTCTTGCCTCATTGCAGGGCATATTTGAACACTGACGCCATTAATACAGTGTCTTGATGCATGCTCAATAATCCAGGTAAGGAAAGTCCAGGAAGTTGAATCAGTTCATCTGGACACAATGTTTATTGAGAGAAAATTTTCATCACTCCTCTAAGTGACTTCTTCAGTCTCAACTGACTGCAGAGATCCTCACCCTTAGAAACAATACAGTTGCATAACAACCGAAACCACCGATCGGTTTCAGATGCAAACTACCGTGACAGTTAACTAGGGTTAGAATGTCCATGAGTACTGTTCAGAGGATTGGGGAATGGTTGCAATCACAGCATTGTAAAATGGCGACAGATTTACTCTTAGCCCCCCCCCCCCTTTACAAGGCCACTCTTACAGTAGCCACTCTTTCAAGGGTGAGGATGTGCACATCCTTGATTGGGAGGAACGCTGGTTTGAACGGGGAGTCAAAGAGGCCATCCATGTGAAGAGGGGGACTGGCTGACTGAAGAGGCCACTTGGATGAGTGATGAAACGTTTCTCCCAATAAACGTTGTGTCCAGAAGAACTGATTCAACTTTCTGTCATTAACACAGGTTTTTTGTATGTCTTCTACGCATTACTATTTCAAAATATACACTCGAACAGAGGTGGGGAACATTGGTTACGGTCACTGAAGCGTCGTCCTCCCCTTTGTGAGGGGCCCCCCCTCGGCAAAGTGACCGACAGTAACCCGCCAATGTAACTGTCAACATTCATATTACTGATGACCGCACGGGGCAGCACCGAGCACCACGCTGTAACGGGACCCTCTGCAAAGGACCAGGTCTCTGTTTACGGGACACTTTAAGAGCAAGAGCAATAAATCCGATCAAATTACAGACATTTACTCCAAATGAGATGATGTAGGCTTCCATGATCGCAACACACTTTAGGTGCTTGTAGTAGTCACCTATCCTGAAAGAACATTATTCTAAAGCAATGGACATCTGCTCTCATTGCAAAATTGATTTATTGTTAATTGGAAATCAATGCTTAAAAAGGTTACATACTTTCTTTGAGCTATTGAAAGTGATCGAGTTTATCAACTGTTAAACCACTGGGCCCCGCGTTTTCATATGCATCTAACAAACTGGGCAAATCATGGTAAACCATTTACCTCAACTCATACAATAGCCAAAACGGATTACCCATAAAAACAACGAGGATTAAGTAAAGCAAAGAGCAAACTTTAAATCCCAGCATCTGCAGTAGAGGGCAAACAACTTCGTTATTTTTTCTTTTTTTCTCTTTTAAATAGTCTAATAACGGCTGATACTTATAACGTCATGGCTGATTAGAATAAGTGTGGAGTTTTTTTGTTTTTGAGGGAAATTGGGCAGATGAATGGGCCCATCCTGGCCATAGGAGGCACGGGCACACGCGCTCCTCTCCAACAACGTAAACATGTTGTCGTCCGGGCCGCGCGCAGCGTGCTGCTGCATACAGCATTTCAACCCCACGTCAAAAAAAAAGAAGCAGATTCAGTATGTAAATAAAATGGAGCAGCGCTCTTACCTTTTGCATTAGACTTAATATAATCCCAACGCAAGGCAACGTGTGTAGTTTTATCTTTTGCATCCGCAGGTAAATCTACAGCTAATAATGCATGATTTGCCCTTGAGACTCGCCATGCAGCAGCGCTCAGAAGGACTAGCAGCGAGGCAGTGGAGTTGTACTATATTAACATCACATGACTGCGAGCGTGCGGCTTACATGAGAGAAAATAAGAGGCCGGGATTGAAGGCTCGTCCCTGCGCCGCTGCGTGATTGGTCGGTGAGGCTCGGAGGCTGGTCGTTGGACACGTCAATCAGCATTGCGTGGGATAACATGTGGGATGCTTTAGCGGAGGAAGACAGCCATTTCCAAGTTTTCCTGTCGTTCTCCGATGCAAGGGTCTTAAGGACAGGATGTTGCATTGCTGTAAAGCCCACAGATCCAAATTTGTTATTTGTGATGATGGTCTATACAAATACAATTGACTTGACTTGCAATTTCATGTAGCCTTCCTGTACACTAGTTGTGTACAGTGAAGTGGTAAATAAAAAGGTGAATAAACTACTTTCAGAAAAGCATTAATTTATGTATATTCCCATTGAAGTACATTATTTTCTAAAATTTAGTAGATAAACTTTTCTGAAAACAAAAAGATGCATACTGTGCTAAAGTGTGTTTACCCCCCGATGACAACATTGGGTGTTATATATCTATTACTTGCCTTTGGATTTTTATGCTGCTGTGACATCTGAACTTCCCCTCAGGGACTAATACAGTTTCGTTTCGTTTCATCTCATCTCATCTCATCTCATCTTGCCACCTGTGGGGGTACAGGGACTGATAATATTTTGGTTCCAAGGGCTGCAAGCTTGTTTCTACGTATAGGTAAATAAAGAATAAATAACATATCATAATGTTTGATTGAAGTAAGTGAATTGTGCACTACATGGTATTCAGATATTCAAATGAAGATCAAAGCATATTCCACTAGACTGTCTTAAAAAAGACATTCATATTTCCAGCACATCCAATTAAAATCCACGTTCGAGCTATTATCCTCGGTTACAGCATAAAGATGTTTTCCCCCATGTTTGTCATGCTGCTTTTGTGCGTGCTTATCTAAACTGCCTCTGGCCCACTGGGATGATGACGACAAGGTAATAATGCCTATCATATCAAATCTCACAGTGTAAAGTTGTGACGTGACAGAGGTAACTGTAGGTTACTACGGGTCATTGTCCTACAGTATGGACCTACGAGGGATAACTAGCCAACAACAATCCGGTCCAGCGACAAAGAGAGGAACTCATTCACTCTCGCAGGAAGAATGTGGGCAAACCAGTGCAGCTGGTCAGAGCTTTAGAGGAAGTGTATAAGAACCACGAGGCTGTTTATTTACAATGTTAGTTTAAGCAGTCTGTACAGTATCCCGAGAAAGGCACATGATAAGGAGGAGGAGAGCGTTATTTTGAGAATGGCGGCTGCAATTAAATACATCTACTCAAAAGACTGATGGGGCAGAGCTTTTTCTTTCTATATATTTCCAGAGCAAACTCGGTGGGAGGGAACAGCTGAAAATAGATTCTCAGCCATCACCATATTAACATTTCTGCATCTTGTTTCTTGGTGTTTTTTGTTTCAGTACTTAGCACACAGATCTTTACATCCGGCGCAAAATGGCGCCAAGTGCGACACCAGTTTCTTTGCTAGTTTCAAACCGACGCAGTTGTCATTTTCTCGCCCAGCGCCCATCCATTATCCAAACCGCTTATCCAAAGTCGGGTCGCGGAATGCTGGAGCCTAGCCCAGCAGTCAGTGGGCGGCAGGCGGGGAGACACCCTGGACAGGCCGCCAGGCCATCACAGGGCCGACACATTCACACGTAGTGACAATTTATTAAGGCCGATTCATCTGACATACATGTTTTTGGACTGTGGGAAGAAATTGGAGAACCCGGAGGAAACCCACGCAGGCATGGGGAGAACACGCAAACTTCACATAGAGGGGAACCTGGGATGACCCCCAAGGTTGGAAAACCGCGAGGTTCGAACACAGGACCTTCTTGCTGTGAGGCGACCGCTCTAACCACTGCCCCACCATGCCACCCGCCCAGCGCCCATGTTGTTTAAATAGCAAATGTACTCACACACCTCTGAGCGCCCATGGACGTGTTGATCTTAAAATGAGGTGTGGTCAGGTGCATTGTTGGCACATTGCTATCTTGAGGCAGCGGAAAGCGATGCGCCATTGACCAGCAAAAACATGCTTTAAAGTCAAAGGCGCACTATTTTACTGTTACCTCTGGATCGCCACCTTGCTGTGGTGGAGAAACTTGCGTGTACCAATGATCCCAAGAGCTATGCCATCCGGAACTCAGCTCCTGCAGGGTCAGGGCCCTACTGTGTTACTTTCTATGGGGTGGTTGGATTTGAGTTGTGTTTAGTCAGAGATTTTTGTTTAGTGTAAGTACAAACTTGGGAAAGTTATTTCGTTTACATGTAGTTAAATTGTAACATTGTTTGAATTGTTAGTTACATAAGTGAATCTGAGTATTGATAATAATAATGAGATTTATTCCAGTTCTGATTGTATGTGATTTCTGTGTGCTTGATAAGGACTTTTATTGCGAAATTCTATTGGCGAGAAATGCGTGCATCCGGGGTCTCAGTTAGTGTAACGGGGGCAGCCCTATGCTGTTCTATGCTGGTCAGCCTGCTGCACGCCCGTCACTCTCATCAGTAGCTCTGCGTTGTGTTCTATTTTCGGTGGGGTCCCAGGTGTTGTGGGGGCCCTCAGTTTCTCATCATCATCATCATCATCATGATCAAAGAAGGAGGGGGGGACACACAGGACTCTATTTGGCCCACCTTGCCATTTATTTTGGTTTCAAACCCTTCGACAAACGTCCAGTCCTCCAGCGGGAGCGGTGTTTCTTACGGACGTGGGGGTCGAAGTTCAACCACTACCCGGACTTCACTCGTGTGCGTTAGAAGGAGAAACCGTCCACGGGACTCCGATGTAAGAAAGGATAAACAAGTATTTTATCCCACAGCTTGCAGTATCTTCTTACAGGGATACTCAAAGTTACGTTCTCCTCAACCAGCAAAAAAAAAACTGTCCTACGGTAAGAAACACGTGTGGCTCGGCTCGATTGCTGCTTGAGACTCCTCCCACAAAACAAAATGGCCTCTCCCGCGTTCCCTCTTCCGTGTACCCACAAGACCTCTCTCTTAAAGCGACAGTACACGTATATGACGGTCGTTGTAAAACATACATAAAAGTAAATAATGACATAAAATAAAATGTAGTAAACACAAATAACAGCACACAGACAGGATTTGGTGATATTTCATACTCAAACAAAATAAAATAAAAACATTAATTTTAACCTGGTTACATTCACCCCTCCTGAAATTCACCAACATCCTGACAGCAGGATAAAAAGAGAAAGAGGAAAGGAAAAGCCCATCACTGACTACTGGCACAAGTGAAAAGAAGGACCTAGTCCTCCAGTCAACTTAGGAGCTACCTCGGTTACGAGGTTCAGAAAATAATGAGGTTGATCAAGTCTCAGTATTCCCCTAGATCAATGTGACGCCTGATACGCCACACCATGCACTTGGCCCAAAACAACCCTGTCTGATAGACACCTAATAACTCACATTAAACTAGTTTGAATGACTCCAACCTCAATCAAAGTTCAAACCCTCACACTCCGTAGAAATGGCATCTGAGCCATAGATTCTATTAACCTGTTCACTGACCTCACCACCCTCCCTGTGCGTGTCCTAACCCGACCATCGCTCTCTACTTGTGTGCGTGAGACAGTGCGAGCTGCAACATCTGTATCGAGTGAGTGTGGTGCTTCTGTGTGCGAATCAGTGTGAGATATAACACCTACATCGAGTGAGTGTGATGCCTCTATGTGTGGTGCATGTGTGTTGTGTGGTGCGTGTGTGTTGGGTGGAGACTGAGCAGTGGCCCCCACAGGACTGACTACCAGACTAGACGGAATGAACTCTTCCGCTTCTGCCCACTCAGATCTAGGTGAGTCTCCAAGTGATGAGACTGCTAGCCCCACTGCATCCCCTGAGACCGTCAGGACATCTGCACTGTCCTCCTCATCGGACTCTGCGCAGTCAAACAACTGACTGGTTGTACTGGACTCCTCACCCTGATCTAACTCAGGAAGGGGCAAGAAGTTGACCTCCAACAAACGGTTCCTGTGCACCACCCTGGTGTGCCCCTCTGCATCCTGAATCTTGTAGACGTGGATATTGGGGTTGACACCGACAACCGTGTACACTCCGTTCTCCCATTTGTCAGCCAACTTTCTCTTCCCTCGCTCACTCTGGTTCGCAACCAAAACACGATCCCCGACAGACAGGACAGTGCCCTTGGCATGTCTGTTGTACTGTCGCGCCTGATGCTGCTGCTCAGCCGTGGAGTGCTTCTGAGCGATCTCCATTGCACTCCTTAGACAGGAAAGCAGAGACTGAGCATAAGAGTCATAATCAACAACGTGAGGGTCATGCAAAACCTGCCTGAACATAACATCCACCGGCAGTCTTGGGACACGCCCATACATCAGGAAGAAAGGCGCGTAACCCGTGGTCTCGTGAACAGTGGCATTGTACGCGAGCGTGAGAGAATGGATCTGCTGAGGCCACTGTTGCTTCTGCTGAAGGGAACGGAGCATATTCCCCATCGTGCGATTAAAACGCTCTGTCCCGCCATTACCCATAGGATGGTAGGCCGTCATGTGGGACTTCGCTACACCCGCCAACCTGAGAAGCTCTGCAATCAGGTTGCTCTCAAAGTTTGTGCCCTGGTCAGAATGTATTCTCTCCGGAAACCCGGAAACACAGAATACATGATCCCAGAGTTTCTTGGCGACCTGCTTCGCTGTCTGATTGGCGCAGGGGAACGCGTGAGCAAGCTTAGTGAAGTGGTCAGTAACCACTAGGACATCGACCGACCGCTGCTTACTGTCCTCAGCGGACCAGAAATCCATACACACAAGCTGCATCGGTGCGGAGGTTTTAATGCTCTCCAGGGGCGCGCAAGCAGCTGGCTCTGGGGTCTTCCCAAACACACATCTCCGACAGCATCTGACATATGCTCTGATATCCCTCTCCATGTCAGGCCAATAAAAACGCTGCCTTGCAAGAGAGAGAGTACGGTCCTGGCCCTGATGACCAGCGTGATCGTGGATGCCAGACAGTGCCTTGTCTTTCAGACTCAGAGGTAAAACATACTGAGACCTCCTCTGCTTGGACACTGGGTCCTTTGTCACCCTGTACAAGACACCATCATTGACTTCCAACTTCTCCCACTGTTTCAGCAGCCTGAGGACCTTCTGGTCAGCACCATGCCTCTCACGTCTCGATGGCCGCTTCCGAACAGCGACAAAGGGCAACACCTTGGAGATGCAGGGGTCCTGCTCCTGACTCAACCTGAGCTCCTCGGTGGATAACATTGGCAGTGTATCCTGACCACCCGACAGATGCTGAACGTGCTGGACCAAACTGAGTGCTGTGAATACTGATGCATCAGGCCAGTCACATTTGGCTTGACAAAAAGCCCTGACCTCAGCTGCATCACAAGCAAACCCAGATCGCGCACTACTCACTGTTTGGGACTGGCAACTGAGTCTGAAAACATCCTGCACAGAGTCCCCCTCAACCCCGTCAGCTTCCTGAACAAGGGCCGGGTAGGGCTCCCTAAGTAGCCTCTGACTGACGGGCTTGGAAAAAGGGTCGCGACTCAAGGCATCCGCCACCACGTTTTTCTTCCCTGGCAGGTGTTTGAGATCGAAAGTGTAAGACGCCAACTTAGACACCCAGCGGATCTCACACGCGTCAAGCTTCGGCTTCGTTAGGAGATAAGTCAGCGGATTATTATCTGTCCAAACGGTGAAGCTTTGACCCTTCAGCCAGTGGCTGAACTTTTCACAAACACTCCACTTCAGCGCCATGAACTCCAGTCTATGAGCTGGATACTTCCGCTGTGAGGCACTGAGGGACTTGCTTGCAAAACCAACAGGTCTGGCCTTGGACTCTCCTCGGGGCACTTGAGAAAGCACCGCGCCGGGTCCGTCCAAAGACGCATCGACCGACAAAATGAAAGGCACCTCAAAGTCTGGATGGGCAAGCACCACACACTCCAGTAACATCGTCTTCAACAGATCAAATGCTTCCCCACATTCCACCGTCCAGTCTGCGGAGGTAAGCTTACGGAAGCTGCCATGGGGCTTCTTATCCTTAGCTGACCTCCCCCTCCTCTTTTGTCCAGCTGTAAGGGCGAACAGGGGCTTAGCCACGGAGGAGCAGTTCGGGAGGAAATGCTGGTAGTAAAATACCATACCAAGGAAAGATTTGATCCTACGAACAGAAGGCGTGCACCCATCACCTTCCATGAGATCCTGCACTGTCATGTTGGCGATGACCTCTACTTTGGAGGGATCGACAGACACACCTCCGCCATCAACCACGTGGCCCAAAAACCGCACCCGCTTCTGCAGCAGATGACACTTCTTCGGAGCCAGTTTCAAGTTGTTCTCCCTCAACCTCTGAAACACAGTGCAGAGCCTCGACAGAGCCTCAACCTCTGACGGCGCGAAGACAAGAAGATCATCAAGATAGCACAAAAGCTTCGTGAAGTTCAGATCCCCAAAGATCCCAATCATCATTCTCATGAAGGCTGCAGGGCTATTACAAAGGCCCTGTGGCATGCGATTGTATTCATGCAACCCAAGGGGAGTCGTGAAAGCAGTGTACTTCTTGTCATCTTCATGCATTGGGATGTTGAAGAAGCCAGAGGTGAGGTCCATCGTACTAAAGAGGCAGTTACCACCCAGCGCGGCAAGACAGTCCGACTGGTGTGGCAAGGGATGAGCGTCTTTCAAGGTCCGAGCATTCAGCCATCTGAAATCAGTGCAGATCCGAAGCCCGCCATCCTTCTTCCATACCATAACCAGCGGTGAAGCGTATGCGCTCGAGGACTTCCGGATAATCCCTTTCTCCTCCATATCAGTGAGAACCTGTCTCAACTTCTGATAGTGGGCTGGGGGAACCCTCCTGTAGGGCAAGCGAAAGGGGCGCTCATCCACCAGATGGATGCGATGTGTGTATCCTGTGACCTCGCCACAGTCCAGAGAGTCCCTGGAGAAGATGTCATGGTACTCGGTGAGCAGCTGAGTGAGCTGGGACTTGCATGCCTCACTAACCTGACAGGAGCTGAGGTCAATGTCACTGAGTCCGAGCTCTGACAAACTCCTAGCCGGCTGGACAGGGGGACAGGCACTATCTGTGGCGTTGGACTCATGCCTCCCTGCAACTGATTGCAGTCCCTGGAAAACATTAAAGTCCTCAATCGCCAAGCATGGAAACACATCAGCCAACTTGCAGTTCCTTTTCAGTGTGATGGCTTTGTCAGATGGATTGACAACAGTCATGGGTACCCACCTATCACCCCAGAGCGGTGTGACAAGTCGACCTACGAGGACACTGCGTGGCATGGCCTTGGAGTCTGTCGGCTCCACAACAACAGTGCTTCCAGCTGACATAGGCACCTTAGCAGGAACTCTGCCCCAGACTAAGTGCTCGTGCCTCGGTAAGAGTGTCACGGCCTGGGTGAGCTTAACAGTACCTATCTTCTCAGGAACTGCACCACCCCTCCAGCGCTCTACATTCGTGAACATGGACAAGAACTGTTCAACGTCAGGACTAGACAGATGTTCCTGTCTGGACGCGATGTCCCAGTACTCAGTACCACTCTTGAGTACATGGGCCACATGTTTAATGACGTTTGTGCCGACTATCAGATCATCATGCTGACCGGGCACGACCAGAGTGGGTATGACAAAGGAAACACCATAAAGCTGTATGTTGAGGTCATAAAAACCATCAGGCCTAGTCTCCAGACCACCGCAGCCAATCAAGACAATGTTCTCTTCAGGCTGCTGCTTCTCAGGTAAAACACCCCCAGAGCGGAGCTTCTCTACTGCATTTTCACTGATACTGCATGACATAGAGCCAGTATCCAACATGCCATTAAGCTGCACACTCTGGTTGACAAGAACAGGAGCATAGAACAAGTCACTGAAAGCCTGAATCCTCTGTGTCGCCTGAATGACCATACGCGAACCCTGAGGTGCTTTGGCACACTTGTCTTCATACAAGTGAGCCAGGTCGGAGACATCAGTGAGGGATACATCTACATTACCCACACCATCCCTCTCTAGGTGTGGGTTTAGTAGTTTAACGGACAAGACTGATGACCAGCTCTTCCACCAGGCTGAGAACGGAGCTGGTTGGGCGGCTGAGGGTGAGGACAGTCCCTCTTCCAATGACCAGGAGACAAACAGTTTATACATCGGTTCTCCCGGCTGCAGTGGGAAAATGTGGAGTGATCCGGAGACTTACAAACCCTGCACAACCTCTGTGGTGCGTCTGGCACCCGCCCTGCGGCGTTAGCTGGCGGTTGAGTCAGCGTCGGTGTCCGGACTGCAGCGCTAACTGGAACCTGAGTCTGCATTGTGACCAAACGGTCTAGCAAGCTCACCAAACTCCTCATATAGTCATCACCGCCAGAGACAGGTGCGGGAGACGGTGCGGGAGACGGTGTAGGAGACCCTGCACAAAATGGTATAGGAGATGACGCATGAGCCGGGACGGGAGATGGCACCACCGGCACGGTCGTGTTCAAGTCGGGAGCCATGTCGACTACAGGGACATGAACCTGTGAATGGAACCTACGCTCTACCGCGCCTGCTTCACGTTGTCCACCTGCAGCAACACGTGACTTCCTCTCCAGCATGTGCTCATCAAGCCTCTCCTGGATCTCGCTAGCAGACCATTTACCTGCGGACTTGAACTTAAAAACATTGGCAAGAGACTGATCTGGACAGTGTTTGATAAACATCATGCTTACCTCGTGGCTTGGCTCTTCAATACTACGGCCCTGCCACTTCAAGCATTCGTCAGCCACCTCCACTGTTTTATTAAGCCTAATCCAATACTCCATAGCGTCCTCACCTGGCTTGGGCAGCGTACTGTAAAAGTCCGCCAGGGGCATGCTCGAGTATGTGAGGTCACTAAAGTGTTGCTTCAGTACATCAAAAATAATGTGGGGGTTCGCTATGTGGTCGACAGATGTGTTGCGCAGCTTTATCCTCACCACGTCCCCTGCTTTCCCCATAAGCTTAGCTAGAATCTCATGTGACTGCTCACTAACTGGAATGGCTCGCTTCCTCAAATACAAAGTCATAAGGCTCTCCCACTCATGAACTGTAGACTTATCAGAGCTATCGCCCCTGAAAATAGGAGGCTCCCTAGCGTCTGTCTGCATTACTACTCTAACACTAGGAGCTGTCTCCAAACGCTGTTCAGCAGACCTAGCACTGTCTGTGTGTGTGTTTCTAAGCATTTGTTTTTCCTGCAGCTTAGCAGTGATTGACTCTCCTATCTTCTCTGCTAACTGAGTAATGAGCGTGGCTAACTCACCCACTGGCTGCTCGCTGTTACCTAGCACAGCCCCTTCGCTGATACCTGGCCTGGTGCTCTGGTGTCTGGTTCCCCGCCCTCTAAGAGCTGCCCGAAACTCCTACCTACACCTAGCCGTAAACCCCCACCCACATCTAACTGGTACCCCCTCTCCATAGCACACTGGCGATCCAAAAGATCCTGATCAGCAATGTTACCCCCACCTGCGTACGAACCACCCTCTGCCATGTTCCTACCTCTAACACTCAGATAAAATAAAAAATAAAATAAAAAAGTGAAAAGCTCAATTCATTTAAATAATTGAATCTAGAAATCACTAAGAGATTGAAACAATCACACACAATCAACAAATTCACCAATAGATTAATCACATATGCACATATCCAGTAGTTTAGATCAATAGATTATTCACACGAGTCCTTCAATCACATCAACATTAACCTTTTTTTCCTTTTTTTTCTCGTGTGTTTTTCTTCCTTCAATATATACAAATGTCCTGTTCACAAGCCCAGTCCATGGTAACCACAGCTATGACTGTCCAGTGTCCACAGAGCTCAACTCCAGTCCACTGTAACATGAGCGTACAGTCTATAGAAATACCTGAGGACGTCTGGGGCTTGATGACGACAGCAGCCTCCCGCGGCGAGCAACTGATGTCGCTCTCAGGATCCAGGAGGGTCACGGCACCAATGTAACGGGGGCAGCCCTATGCTGTTTTATGCTGGTCAGCCTGCTGCACGCCCGTCACTCTCATCAGTAGCTCTGCGTTGTGTTCTATTTTCGGTGGGGTCCCAGGTGTTGTGGGGGCCCTCAGTTTCTCATCATCATCATCATGATCAAAGAAGGAGGGGGGACACACAGGACTCTATTTGGCCCACCTTGCCATTTATTTTGGTTTCAAACTCTTCGACAAACGTCCAGTCCTCCAGCGGGAGCGGTGTTTCTTACGGACGTGGGGGTCGAAGTTCAACCACTACCCGGACTTCACTCGTGTGCGTTAGAAGGAGAAACCGTCCACGGGACTCCGATGTAAGAAAGGATAAACAAGTATTTTATCCCACAGCTTGCAGTATCTTCTTACAGGGATACTCAAAGTTACGTTCTCCTCAACCAGCAAAAAAAAAACTGTCTTACGGTAAGAAACACGTGTGGCTCGGCTCGATTGCTGCTTGAGACTCCTCCCACAAAACAAAATGGCCTCTCCCGCGTTCCCTCTTCCGTGTACCCACAAGACCTCTCTCTTAAAGCGACAGTACACGTATATGACGGTCGTTGTAAAACATACTACATAAAAGTAAATAATGACATAAAATAAAATGTAGTAAACACAAATAACAGCACACAGACAGGATTTGGTGATATTTCATACTCAAACAAAATAAAATAAAAACATTAATTTTAACCTGGTTACATTAGGGAGCTGCTGTGATTGGCTGATTTACGTTCTGGGGGTGACGTCAAGAAAGTTAATACAGCTTCAGAGCGGGGACTCTTTAGTATGACGGGACGAGGACGGACTGGTGAGTGATTGCAAGAGTGAGTGAGTTATATTGTGTGTTAGCTTTGAGTTGAGGGTACTTGAATGATGTATGTTTGTATTTTGTGTGTTTTCTTTTTCAAGGTTCGTAACCCGTTGGTTAAAAATAAAGAAATGTTCGACCATTGAGTGACGTCCTGTTCATCCTCGCCTCAGCTGCGGGGCTTGTTTGAGAGTTAGCAGCACACCTACTAGGTCAATGGGGAGGTTCCAGACGAAGCGCGATCCAACAATGACCTCAATGACGGAACTAGTAGAAGATGTCTCCAAGTCACAACGGCAGTGAAGACGGGTGAAGGCTGCAACAGAGGGTGGTCCCCAATCGTCTTGGTTGGACTCTGGCCACCCCCTGTCAAGGACCGTGTGGTGGCTGAAGGTGCATAAGCCACCCCACATAAAAAGCTGTCACACGCTGGCATCCTCCTATACACCCACCTGAGGACCCAGAGGGAGGACGGTCATACTCGACCCAAAGTGACCATCGAGGATGATTATTTTACTGTTATTTTAAGGGCTCATTATTCAATCAATCAAGTTGCATTTTTATAGCACTTTTCTAGCTGCAACAGCCACTCAAATTGCTTTATTGAGATATTAATATGCACATGTTAGGCAGGTGCACAACGCATGATCGGCCATTATAAATTCATTATATATGAAAGGGCACCTGGCTTTTAAAAGGAATGGGAGATGGCACACTGATTCGTTTATTTCATGTTACACCCAAAACACACCTATGACCTATGAAAATGGTAAACATGCGAATCACTGTTTCTTGAGTATTCTGAGTCAAGTAATTAAGAGTTAGCGCTCTATGACAAAGGTTTGGCATGATGCAATGCTTTTTTGAAAAGCCTTCGTCACTGTGTCTGTATTCTGTAAGATGGCGTCACTGCTGTCCCCATCCCAGCTAACAATGCCTCAGATGAAATATAAAGTAAAAGTCTTTATGCATGCTCAATAATGTAGTTAAGGAAATCACAGAAAGTTGAATCAGTTCATCTGAACACAATGTTTATTGGAAACATTTCATCACTCATCTAAGTGACCTCTTCAGTCTCAGCTGACTGCAGATATCCCCACCCTTATAAACAATACAGTTGCATAACGACTGGAAACAATTATCGGTTTCATATACAAATTACCACGACCATTAACTGGAGTTACAATGACCATGTGTACTATTCACAGAGAATAGTTGCAATCAGTATTGTAAAATGGCGACAGACGTACTCTTAGCCCCCCGTTCAGGGGTGGCCGTTCCCTCTTCAAATAGATGGCCTCTTTGACTCTCTGTTCAAACCAGCGTTCCTTTCTATCAAGAATGTGCACATCCTCATCATTGAAAGAGTTGCCACTGGGTGAACTGGTATTCCGTATGTGGCGGGAGTGTAGGGACATTTGAGATGCATATTTTCCGAACACTGCGTCTCAGTTGCTTTCAAACCCCAAAACACGCTGCGCCAGAAATTGGTCCACTCCAAGGATCGGGTCCCCTGGCACAAACTGAGCAATATAGTGTATGCTGTTAAATGCCGGGAGGATTGCCATGACTCATACACTGGTGAAACCAAAACAGACTCTGGCGAAGAGGATGGCACAACACAGAAGTGCTATAGCGTCAGGCCAGGACTCTGCAGTCCACACCCATCTACAGGCCAGTGGCCACTCTTCCAAGGATGAGGATGTGCACATCCTTGATAGGGAGGAACGCTGGTTTGAACGGGGAATCAAAGAGGCTATCTATGTGAAGAGGGAACAACCATCCCTGAACTGGGGGGGGGGGGCTAAGAGTACATCTTTTGCCATTTTACAATGCTGTGATTACAACTCTTCCCCAATCTTCTGTGAATAGTACACAGAGACATTGAAACTCTAGTTAATGGCCACACGATATTTGCATATAAAATCAATCGTTGGTTTCAGTCATTATAACACTGTATTGTTTATAAGATTGGGGCCTCGTCAAACTCAACTGACCTGCAGTCAGTTGAGACTGACGAGGTCACTTGGATGTTTGTTTATTTGTTTATTTATCAGGATCCCCATTAGCTGTGCCATAAAGCACCGCTAGTCTTACTGGGGTCCACATAAAAAAACAATACATTTAAAACATACATTTAAAAACAAGCCAGCCACTGAGGATGCACAAGCCAGTGCATCCTTAGTGCCGGTCCCAAGCCCGTACAAATGGGGAGGGTTGCGTCAGGAAGGGCATCCGGCGTAAAATCTTTGCCAAATCAAATATGCGGATCATAAATAAGACTTACATACCGGATCGGTCGAGGCCCGGGTTACCAACGACCGCCACCGGTACTGTTAACCAGCAGGGTGTCGGTGGAAACTATGCTACTGTTGGGCGAAGGAGAAGGAGAGGGGGAAAGCATGTCCAGAGGCAGCTAGAGAGGAGGAAGGGTAGGCATGTGGAGGTGAGAGTTGGAACTTTGAATGTTGGCACTATGACTGGTAAAGGGAGAGAGCTGGCTGACATGATGGAAAGAAGAAAGGTAGGCATACTGTGTGTGCAAGAGACCAGGTGGAAGGGGAGTAAGGCCAGGAGTATCGGAGGTGGGTTCAAACTCTTCTACCATGGTGTGAATGGGAGGAGTAATGGGGTAGGGGTAATTCTGAAGGAAGAGTATGTCAAGAGCGTGCTGGAGGTGAAGAGAGTGTCAGACAGAGTGATGAGTATGAAGCTGGAAATTGAAGGTTTATTGCTGAATGTTATCAGCGCATATGTCCCGCAAGTTGGGTGTGAGATGGATGAAAAAGAAGAATTCTGAAGTGAGTTGGACGACATGGTGGAGAGGGTACCCAAGGAGGAGAGAGTGGTGATTGGAGCGGACTTCAATGGACATGTTGGTGAAGGGAACAGAGGTGATGAGGAGGTGATGGGAAGGTATGGAGTCAAGAAGAGAAATATGGAAGGACAGATGGTGGTCGATTTTGCGAAAAGGATGGAAATGGCTGTGGTGAATACATATTTCAAGAAGAGGGAGGAACACAGGGTGACGTACAAGAGTGGAGGAAAGTGCACACAGGTGGACTATATCTTATGTAGAAGGCGCCATCTAAAAGGGATTGGAGACTGCAAGGTGGTGACAGGGGAGAACGTAGCTAGGCAGCATCGGATGGTGGTCTGTAGGATGACTTTGGAGACCAAGAAGAGGAAGCGAGTGAAGACACAGCCGAAGATCAAATGGTGGAAGTTGAAGAAGGAAGACTGTTGTGTGGAGTTCAGGCAGGAGTTAAGACAGGCACTGGGTGGTAGTGAAGAGTTGCCAGATGGCTGGAAAACCACTGCAGAAGTAGTGAGGGAGACAGCTAGGAAGGTACTTGGTGTGTCATCAGGACAGAGGAAGGAAGACAAGGAGACTTGGTGGTGGCAAAGAAGAAGTGGGATAGTCAGAGAGATGAAGAAAGTAGACAGGAGTACAAGGAGATGCAGCGTAAAGCAATGAGAGAGGTGGCAAAGGCAAAGGAAAAGGCGTATGGTGAGTTGTATGACAGATTAGACACTAAGGAAGGAGAAAAGGACTTGTACCGATTGGCTAGACAGAGGGACCAAGCTGCAAAGGATGTGCAGCAAGTTAGGGCGATCAAGGATAGAGATGGAAATGTGCTGACAAGCGAGGAGAGTGTGCTAAGAAGGTGGAAGGAATACTTTGAGGGGCTGATGAATGAAGAAAATGAGAGAGAGAGAAGGTTGGATGATGTAGGGATAGTGAATCAGGAAGTTCAGCGGATTAGCAAGGAGGAATTGAGGGCAGCTATGAAGAGGATGAAGAGTGGAAAGACAGTTGGTCCTGATGACATACCTGTGGAGGCATGGAGATGTTTAGGAGAGATGGCAGTGGAGTTTTTAACTAGATTGTTTAACACAATCCTGGAAAGTGAGAGGATGCCTGAGGAGTGGAGAAGAAGCATACTGGTACCGATTTTCAAGAACAAGGGCGATGTGCAGAACTGTAACAACTACAGAGGTATAAAGTTGATCAGCCACAGCATGAAGATTTGGGAAAGAGTAATAGAAGCTAGGTTAAGAGGAGAGGTGACGATCAGCGAGCAGCAGTATGGTTTCATGCCACGAAAGAGCACCACAGATGCGATGTTTGCTTTGAGAATGTTGATTGAGAAGTATAGAGAAGGCCAGAAAGAGTTGCATTGTGTCTTTGTAGATTTAGAGAAAGCTTATGACAGAGTGCCGAGAGAGGAGGTGTGGTATTGTATGAGGAAGTCAGGAGTTGCAGAGAAGTATGTAGGAGTGGTGCAGGATACGTATGAGGGAAGTGTGACGATGGTGAGGTGTGCGGTTGGAATGACAGATGGGTTCAAGGTGGAGGTGGGATTACATCAAGGATCGGCTCTTAGCCCTTTCTTGTTTGCAATGGTGATGGACAGGTTGACGGACAAGATCAGGCAGGAGTCTCCATGGACGATGATGTTCGCGGATGACATTGTGATCTGTAGCGAGAGTAGGGTGCAGGTTGAGGAGAGCCTGGAGAGGTGGAGGTATGCACTGGAGAGAAGAGGAATGAAAGTCAGTAGGAGCAAGACGGAATACATATGCGTGAATGAGAGAGAGGACAGTGGAATGGTCAGGATGCAAGGAGTGGAGGTGACAAAGGCATTTGAGTTTAAATACTTGGGGTCAACTGTCCAAAGTAACGGGGAGTGCAGTAGAGAGGTGAAAAAGAGAGTGCAGGCAGGTTGGAGTGGGTGGAGAAGTGTGTCAGGAGTGATTTGCGACAGAAGGGTATCAGCAAGAGTTAAAGGGAAAGTTTACAAGATGGTTGTGAGACCAGCTATGTTATATGGTTTGGAGACAGTGGCACTGACGAAAAGACAGGAGGCGGAGCTGGAGGTGGCAGAGTTGAAGATGCTAAGATTTTCACTGGGAGTAACGAAGAAGGACAGGATTAGGAACGATTACATTAGAGGGACCGCTCAGGTTGGACGGTTTGGAGACAAAGCAAGAGAGGCAAGATTGAGAAAGCTTGGACATGTGTGGAGGAGAGATGCTGAGTATATTGGGAGAAGGATGCTGAATGTGGAGCTGCCAGGGAAGAGGAGAAGAGGAAGGCCAAAGAGGAGGTTTATGGATGTGGCGAGGGAAGACATGCAGGTGGCTGGTGTGACTGAGGAAGACGCAGAAGACAGGAAGAAATGGAAACGGATGATCCGCTGTGGCGACCCCTAACGGGAGCAGCCGAAAGTAGTAGTAGTAGATTTAAAAACAAGACAGAGAAAAACAAAACAAAAACAAAACAAACAAGAAATTGCAAAAACCTACATTAAACTTTACAGTACACATAAGTCATTATCCAACAGCAAAGAGACATACATAAATTATTCCAATGTACAAACTGTTGAGACCATCCAGGCTATAGAATTCAGTTCGAAACACAACTTACCCTGTCCTGCGTGTGTGCGTGTGTGCGTGCGTACGTGCATGTGTGCATTTGTGCGTGTGTGTATGTGTGTGTGTGTGTGTGTAATATGTATTTTGCATCATATAAATATAATATTCCAAGGTGTTTCTTTATTTGCTTTTTAATTATTGATTTCTGTGTCAATTTTATCATTGGCAGTGGTAACGAATTCCAAGCTTTCATTGATCTATAGTCTACTGTACGCTTCAGAAAATTTGTGTTTGGCTTAGGAACTGAAAACCGGCTTTCTGTTGCCTATCTAGTGGCATATGTATATGATTCTAAATTGTGTTTTAACTGATTGTACTGATATAATGGAGATTTGTATTGTAAAACCTTCCATATTGAAGATAGAAGTGCAGCATTCATTCTGTCGTCAACTTTTAGCCATTGTAGACAGAAGTGCATGCTGTTGATGTTCGTACTGTATGGACATTGGAGAGCAAGGCGTGCGGCCTTATTCTGTACCAACTGGAGTTTGCTTAAATATCTTTTTTCATGGCATTCGCCCGTATTATTTGGCAATAGTCAAGCTGTGAGAGAAAAATAGTGTTTATTACCATTTTAGTCAATTCTGATGTAAGGTATTTTCTGCATCGTCTTACCACTGCCAATGCCTTACCCATTCTATTTACGACAGTGTCAATGTGTTTTGACCAGGACGGCTTATTGTCAAAAATGATGCCCAAGAGCTTAGTTTCCTTTACTTGTTGGATTTGTGCTTTATTTATAAAGAGTTTTAGCTCTGGCTCTTTCCTAAGAGAATGATTTGAACCAAATATAATGATTTTCGTTTTGGTTGTGTTAAATATCAGTTTGTTTTCAAAGACCCATTTCCCAATTATATCTAGTGCCCTATTCAAGATGACATTTAACTCCGCAGGTGTTGTTGCTGATGCATACACTGTAGTGTCATCTGCATACATCATTAATTTAGCATCTTTTAGTACAAGAGGTAAATCATTTGTATAAATGGAGTACATAAGTGGACCTAGGCAGCTTCCTTGAGGAATTCCACACTCTATAGATACACTATCTGAGTAATCTCCATTAAAGAAGACTCTGTGATCTATGCGTCAAATAACTCTCCATCCAGGCCATTGCAGATGGTCTAAAACCATAAGACTCCAGCTTTTCAAGAATGAGCTTGTGGTCAATTACAGCAAATGCTGCTGTAAAATCTAATAGGACAGCACCACAGATAATTTTGCTGTCCAAATCTTTGTACCAGTCATCTGTCATTTGAACTAGAGCTGTGCATGTAGAATGTCCCTTTCTATAAGCCTGCTGAAAATCTGTTATCAGATTATTTGCTGAGAAGTATTCTTGTATTTGATCAAAAATTGCCTTCTCAAAGATCTTACTTATAGCTGATAGCAAGCTTATGGGCAGCTGTTATGGCCACTAAATGATGTTTTCTTATCTTTAGGCAATGGAATGACTTTTGCTTCCTTCCAAGCTTGTGGAAAGATCGATTGTTTCCGACTGGTATTCATTATGTGACAGATAGGGTGTGCAATGTAGTAATTAACAAGACAAGCCTGTACACACTTAGTTTTTGTGCACACCAGCCGGTGCTGCATTTGCTCCTCAAATGTATCATTGTCTTCCCATAAGAAATGGGAAAAAGTCTGCTGGGCTTTTTGGGCATGATGGAGTCTCAGGTGGCTTCCTGAAGGCCATATTGGATCTTTGTTTCCAGGAACCGAATGACACCGCAGCAGTTGTTGTCAAGCCTTGAAGTTCCCATGGAATGTTTTTGTTAACAAAACTTTATTTAAATCCAATTCAAAACTTTACAAAGAGAACATAAACATATAAATAATAATAATAAAAACAATCATAAACAATACAGCAGGGGACAATGAAAAAAATTAATACATATGTTCAAGGCGTCGTATATTTTCAACATCTTAATGACTTTTTTGTTTTTAACATTTCACAGCGATTCAAAATAATATTTAAGTTCCATCTTAAATTGAACAATATGTGGTCTTTTACTTAACCATCTGCATTTGTGAATGTAATATTTACCATATAAAACAGATTTAACAAAAAAATTCTCTATCCTTGTTCTTCTTTTCCTAAGAAAATAAAATATCCTCTTTATTCAAATAAATTATTCTATCAAACATATGTTCAACCTCGAGCCAAAAAAGTTTCACAAACATACATTCATAAAATAGATGTGAAATTGTTTCAACATAATAATTACAAAAAACACATTTTACATCAATTTCACTTTTGTATTTTTTAAGTGTCTGAGTTGTTGGCTAAACAAGATGAAATAATTTGAAATATGCATCTTTAACTTTGTTGGTGACACAAAACTTATCATTAAAGGTCCATACTACATTCCAGTCAATGTTTTCAAATTGAGAATTCCAAAAAAGTTTTGCGTAAGGAGTTGTATAATGAATAAGTACATCTCTAATGTATCTGTTATTACAATTTTTTTCCTTAATGTCCATACCATTTAACATAGTCTTCACAGTAAAGGTAGGCATTTCATTGTATATATATATATATATATAACTGCCTTGCACTAATCTTACTAAGCCTAAGAAATGGTATCACAAACTATCACACACGCCCTAGGAGTGACCTAAATTTCATAGTTCCTTAAAAATTCTGTATATGTGAGAAGGTGTCCATTTTCATTAAGTAATTGTGTCACCCATAATATGCTATTATTAATTCAACGGTCAAAAAACAACGATTTATGTTTGAACATAATGAGTTTGTCATTCATAAAATTAAATGTTTATGGGGAGAGAAATTATGTTTGTAAATGAGAGGCCAGGATAAGAGGGCCTGGAAATTGGATAGCTTGACAGGGAATTTGTTTATATTGAAGTCACATTTAAGAAGGAATTCTATCCCACCAATTTTTTTCAAAAATTATATTTGAGATGAGGTACCAAAGCTTGTTTTTGTTTAAATTTTAATTCTTTATCCAGTTTAGCTTAAATATAATGTTGGATGAGTCAAAATCAAGCATCTTCAAACCACCGTGTTTATAAGGATTGCATAATACTTTTCTGTTAAGATAATGAACCTTATTTTTCCAAATAAACTTAAATAAGAGGCTGTCAACTTTCTTGACAAAAGATTTTGGAGCCTCTAACACCAAAGCAGAATAAACCAAGCGAGATAAACCTTCAGTTTTAGATAAAAGAATATGACCTCTGGGTGACAAATCTCTCATCAACCACATGTTAAATGTATTTTGTATTTTATCTATTAGGGGAATTAAATTTATGTCTGTCCTTGCTATGTGGTTTTTGCAGATCTTAATGCCCAGGTATGAAACTTGTTCCTTAATTGGAATACCTACGACTTCATTTAACTGGTTGGGTTTTTCTTTCAGTGCAAACAGTTCACATCTTTTAATATTTAAAGTCAGACCTGATACCTTAGAAAAAAACAGCAAAGCAATCTATAGCTTTTTTTTTTTATCTCTCCCTCATTTCTTAGAAAAATTGTAGTATCATCCGCTAGCTGGGTACATTTGATCTCCATATCTGATATTTTTATTCCTTTGAAAGGCTCGTTATTAATATGTAATGTGTAACTAACAAAAAAAAGAAAAAGAAAAAGAAAGGGGGCCATGGGGTCTCCTTGTTTTATACCTTTGGAGATGTTAAATCTAGGGGCGGTGCCAAAAGACAGTTTAACTGTACTATTACATTCTTTATACATGGTTTGTATTGCACGCTTAAAATAAGGTCCAAATCCAAAAAAATCAACAGCATCATACATAAAATTCTAACTGACAGAACCAAAGGCTTTATAGAAGTCTACAAATAAAATATAGCTATTGTCTGTGATGTATTCATTGAAGTCTAGTATTAATCGAATATTATTACTGATTTGCCTTCCTCGCATAAAACCAGATTGGCAAACATCTGTAATTGTTTCTAGACAAGGTTTTAGCCTCCGAGCAAAAATGAGTGCCAATTATTTTGTGTCATTGTTAATTAAGGTTATTGGTCTCCATTTATCAAGAGTTAAACTATCTTTATTAGGTTTGGGTAACAGAGTAATTAGACCTTGAGCCATAGTTGCAGGGAGTCTACCTATGTCAATGGCCTCTTTAAACACACATACTGAAAATTCTGCAACATTGTCTTGAAACTCCTTGTAAAACTTGCTGGTAAGGCCATCATTCCCTGGGGATTTGTTGTCTTTTAACTTTGATAAGTTCTTTTTAAGTTCTTCCAAGGATATTACCTGATGACATATTTCTCTAGAGCTGTCAGTAATATACCATGCATTTTTTTGATGGATGACACAAAAAAAGCAGATGAATTAGTTTCATATAATTTTTCATCGAATTCTTTAGCATAGACTGAGATTTCTTTCAGATCATCAGAAATCCTTCCATTAATTTTTAATTTAGCCAAATTATTGATAGTGATTCCTTTTTTTAAATTATGGAAATATTTGGTATTCCTTTTACCTTGCTCCATTTCCTTCTTGACCTAACAAAGTCACCCTCTGCTAAATTCTGATATATAGAGTCTAATTCTGTTTGTAGTGTGGTTAATCTATTTATATCTTCTTGAGATAATTGATCTTTTTCAAATATAGGGATTATCTCTTTTAATGTAGTATCTTGTTTAGATATATTTTCTTTTACAATTTGTTTCCTCATTCTAATTCCCAAATTCCTAACTTGAAATTTTGTGTATTCCCAATATTTGCCATAAAACTGGTATGCCTTTGCTTTTCTCCAGTTATCATTAATTATCATAATCACATTTTCTTTGAAAAACTTGTCCTCTATCAGAGAATTGTTTAACTTCCAATAACTTGGGTTATGTTTACAACTATCTGTTACCTTGCCTGATTTAATTGTTAAGGATATAAATTTGTGATCTGTAAGTATTGATGGTTCAATTATGGTTTCCTTTATTTACTCTTGTATTCAAATCATTTCAAATAATCCAAAAACCAGTCCTTGATTGTTTTGACAAATCGTTGTTGCTCCATGTAAATTGGGTCTTATCAGGATTTCTAGTCCTCCAAATATGACAAAAGTTTAGATGTGGACACAAGTTGTTGAACTCACCATGAGAAGCTTGTAAAGAATGTGGAGGGAAGCAATCTTTTAAGGGGTTACTAATCAAGTTCCAATCCAATCCTCCAAGTATCAATTTAGCATTAATGAAGGTTTTCAATAATATAGATATTTCCTTCTCCAGCTCCTGAAAAAGAATGTTGTTTCTTTGACGATTGTTACACCCATAAATGTTTCCTAAAATAAAAACGTTATCCATTATTTCATAACTAAAAGGGCCCATTCATTATTCAAACTGCTTATCCTGCTCTCAGGGTCGCGGGGATGCTGGAGGCTATCCCAGCAGTCATTGGGCAGCAGGCGGGGAGACACCTTGAACAGGCCGCCAGACTCATCTTCTAAAAACATGACAAATATTTTTTAGTACTTTCCCTTTAAATGCTCCTGTTAATATAGCTACCCCAGCAGAGTGGCTGCTTCCATGTGCCATCCATATATTGTCTCCCCATTGATTTTTCCAAAAGTTAAAGTCTGACTCTGCTGCATGAGTCTCTTGTACAAAATAAAAATTTACCTTGAAACTTCTACAAAATAAAGATATAGCTTTTCTTTTCACCTACTGTCAAACACCCCTGACACTGAATGAGCAAATTGAGAACGGCAGGATTAAACAATGAAACAAGTGATAAACTAGTGAATAGAATGTAAAGCTTTTGCTTTTAGATAAAGTGAGTGAAAGAATGAGTAATGATTTTCAAACACCATTTAACAATTAGAATAAGTACATCAATATTTCAAACTTAAAACTAGGATTCAGTATAGGATCAGGAATCAGGAATCAGGAGCACTTTATTTGTCATTTCACCTCATGTACTTGCTCACTTGAAGTGAAATGAAATGCCGTTTCCCCCAGCACATGGCAGTGCAACATACAGACAAAAACACATTCAAGAACACACATATTCAAACTAACACATACGTATATCCCGGAAAAAAAAAATCACTGTCCAAGGGAACAAACGCCAGCCAGGATGATGACTGTTGGAACCGCTGGTCTGCATGGGTTAGCAGTTAGTCTAGCCTGCCCTGATTACGCATCCTGTCAGATTGCCCTCCGTGTTTCCTCCTCGGGCGCAGCTCCAGGCAGGGGCCGTGGTCCCTGTGGCAACCGGACGTAGCAGACCAGCTGATCCAGCTTTACTAACTGAATGGGACCAATACATACATAGCCGAATTGCAGTGCACTAACAATCTGCAAGCCCTAAGATGGCACACAACAATAGACAGACAGACACAACTCATTTACTTCCTGTGTAATGTCCTAAAAGGGTCTGGAGACCCCATAAAAGGATAATAATAAAACTAATCTGTTCAACTCATTACGACACTTACAACACTTCTCCCCCTTAAGCTACATTTCCCCTGTGGACAGAAAAACATGTAACAACAAAAGTCTTGTACACCTTCAAACTTGTTAGCGTAGGCTCGTGAACATAAACAATAACCTGACACATGATGCTGTAAACATCTGAAGTAGGTAAGCCACTTATGAAACACATGAACACCCTGACTTCAGTCTCTGTCTTGAAGGGTTAATCTGTCAGGCGGTTTGTGACTATGCTGAGAGCGGCATGGTACTACCCCCGGTGTCTCAGCAAACATTGGTGGGGTGTCTCCCAGTGGGCATGGGGGTGCCTCAGCAGACACCGGTGTGGTGTCTCCCACTGGGCCGGGGTTTGTCAGTACAGGAGTTGGTTGCATGTGTGAGCTTTTGAGTTCATTACTTACTCCTGTAGTCACCATGGCCCCTGGATGTCACTCCTGTGCTGGGCCTTGTTCTGTCTCCCCTGTATGCCCCCCTGCTGAGGTGTCTGGATGCAGAGGAGTGTCGTGGCACTGACGGATGTGGTCCTGGTACCTGCGGAACACTCTGCCATCTGTTAGTTTCACCATGAAAGAGATAGGACCACTAAGCTTTAGAATGACCCCTGGCAGCCAGTCTTGACCACTGCCAAAGTTTCTCACATACACACAGTCCTTTCCCTCAAAATGTCGCTCCCTGGCATGCTCATCGTGCCTCTCCTTTTGTTTCTGCTGTTTCCTCCCACCCTTGCTTTAACATCTGGATGCATCAAGTCCAGGTGCGACTTTGGTTTCCTGCCCATCAGCATTTCCACAGGTGTGAGCCCTGTCGTTGTTTGTGGCGTGATGCGGTACTGAAACAGCCAACATGAGAGCTTTGTTGCAATGGGCTCCCTTCCTGTCATGTTTAAGCCTTTCCTTAAATGTCTGCATGGCTTTCTCGATCAGACCATTTGAGGAAGGATGGAACGGTGTTGTGCGGACATGGCAGATGCCATTCCTTTCCTTGAACTCCCGAACAACTCACTGGTAAATGTTGCACCATTGTCACTCACATGCATGTCAAGAAGTTCAAAAATTGCAAACACTTGATGCAGCTTGTCAATCGTCACCGGGGCTGTGAAGTTGCTCATCATGTGTACCTCTAGCCACTTAGAATGTACATCTACAATGACTAGGAACATTTGCCCCATAAAAGGCCCTGCAAAATCCACATGTTGTCTGGACCATGGGTGGTCAGGCCACTCCCATGGATGAAATGGGGCGGGTGGTGCCATTTTTTGGTTTATCTGACACTGGGAACAGGATTTCATCTTGTTTTGTAACTCCCGGTCTATGTTAGGCCACCATGCATATACCCTGGCTAAGCTTTTCATATGGGAGGCCCTGGGTGGGCCTCGTGGATCTCCTCCATTACTTGTGAATGCCCCTGAGACAGGACCACCACTCTGGAGCCCCAGAGAATGCAGCCGTCTTGGACGCTCAGTTCATTTTTTAATTTAGCACAAGGCCTCAGTCCCTCATCCTCTACCACAGGGGGCCAACCCTGCATGAGGAATCTTTTCACCTGAGACAGGTCCCTCTCTGTCCACTGTTTGATCTGTTTGGCATTCACAGGAGAAGTTGACAGTCTCTCCAGCAAGAAAACTGTCTCTGGAGGCACCATGGTCTGGGTGGGTGTGTCAGGCAGTGGCACCAGCAGCCGTAATCCTGTACGCACTGTGCATACATTTTTTTAATGATTTTTTTCATTTTTCATTTTTCGTTTTTTTTTTTTTTTGCCACTCACGGCGTTTGATGCAAATAAATTTAAAGGCCGATGATTGTTGTTAATGTCACTGGCCAATAGTGCACGGTGGTACACACGGTGCATACAGGATTATGGCTGCCGGTGCCATTGGTGTCAGGCAAAGGCAGCCGACTTAGCGCGTCCGCGTTTGCGTTGTCTTCCCCTGCTCTGTAGACTATAGTGTACTGGTAGGCTGACAACGTGAGGGCCCAGCGCTGTACTCTCGCTGATGCCATGGAAGGAATACACTTAAGCTCACTAAAAAGGCTCATCAGCGGTTTGTGGTCAGTACATATGGTAAATGCCTGACTGTAGAGGTACTGATGGAAACGTTTAACAGCGAACTCAACAGCTAGACCCTCCTTGTCTAGCTGGGAGTAGCGCTTCTCAGCTCGTGTCAATGTCCGTGATGCAAATCCAATGGGTTTTTCTAACCCGTCCTTCATTACATGCGAAAGTACTGCCCCAACGCCATATGGTGAGGTGTCACAGGACAGGATGATCTTTTTGTCTGGGTCGAAATAAACCAGCAGCCCTGCTGATTGCAGTAGTGTTTTCACATTGCCAAAAGCTGTCTCCTGTGCAGGCTCCCACTTCCAACGAGAGCCCTGGCGGAGAAGTGAGTACAGGGGTGCCAGCCGTGTTGAGAGGTCTGGGAGGAACTTACCATAGTAGTTCACCATGCCCAGAAATGACCTGAACTCAGGCAAGTTTTTGGGGCTTGGAGCTTCCTTGATGGCCCTGACTTTGTCCTCCACTGGACGCAAACCCTGGGCCGTGATGGTGTGGCCCAGGTACATCACGCTTGGTGCTTGGAAAATACACTTGCTACACTTCAAGCAGAGCCCTGCCTCTGAGATTCTATTTAGCACCTTCTCCAGGTTGTTGAGGTGCTCTTCCTTGGTCTCTCCAGTGACTATGATATCATCCAGATAAACTGCTACATGGGGAATACCCTGAAAAAACAGACTGTCCATTGTCCTTTGGAAAATGGCCGGGCTGGAGGCCACTCCAAACACTAGGCAGTTGTACCTAAACAACCCTTAGTGGGTGTTGATTGTGGTGAATTGTTTAGTCCTCATCCACGACCAGCTGTTGGTAGGCATGGCTCATGCCTAGTTTTGAAAATGTCTTACCGCCAGCCAGGGTTGCAAACAGGCCTCCACTCTCAGCAAAGGGTATTATTCATCTAGCTTGGAGGCCTGGTTGATGGTGTGTTTGTAGTCTCCACAGATACGTACTGTGCCGTCGCTCTTGAGAACTGGAACAATGGGGGCTGCCTAGGATGAGAACTGGACAGGATGCATGATTCCCAGCCTCTGTAGTCTGTCCAGCTCCTCCTCCACTTTGCCGTTAATAGCATAGGCTACTCCTCTGGGCTTGAAAAAGCGAGGGGTAGCCTGAGGATCTACGTGCAGTTTAACTGTAGTTTCCCGCAGTGGCCCCGGCTGATCTTTGAAAACCTCAGCATACTTTTGAATGACATCCTCAGGTGAGCGAGCTGGTGTGCCTTTTGTAATTATGCAAGGTAACAAGCCACCCATAATTGGGCTTAAAACATGCAATGCATTAGTTCTGTTAAAATGTGCCTATCCCCGTTACTCTACATATTGTACACTAATGACTGTCGCAGCAACCATACCAATAGACACATATTCAAATTTGCGGATGATTCAGTGATTGTAAGTCTTCTTGAAGGGGAGGAGAAACAACACGGACTTGTGGTCGATGATTTTGTGTCTTGGTGTGATGAGTCCTTTCTCCACTTAAATGTGTCTAAAACTAAAGACATGATAATCAGTTTTAGAAAGACTCCTCCTAGTCCTGTACCAACCAGCATTAATGGTGCTGACATTGAGCTTGTGGATAGCTACAAATATCTTGGGGTTGTTGTCGACAAAAAAAAAATGCTTTGAAACTCATGTTGCTTCCACATCAAAGAAGGTCCAACAAAGACTTTTTTTTTCCTGAGGAAAGTGTACATTTAATGTCTCCTCCCAGGTGATGACTCTCTTTTATAGAAGTTTTTTGAAACAGTTTTAATGTACTGTGTTGTGGCATGGTTTGGTGACTTGACTCTGGCCAATAAAAAATGGCTTGATAGACTTATCAAATGGGCTAGCAAGATTTCAGGGAGAAGCCAAGCCCAGCTTACTGATCTTTATAATAGGAGGGTGTTCAGAAAGGCTACTTCCCTTTCTGCAGTGCCAAGGTCGCCCCTTTCGGCCAGAGTTTGAGCTGTTACCCTCAGGTTGTTGGTTGAGGATGCCCTGTATTAGGACTAAGAGATACATGGCTTCCTTTGTCCCCACTGGCAATTGTTAAATAGTAGATAGTATTCATCTGTTGCCTGCAGTTCGCTAGTTTCCTTGGTCTGTATATTATATATTTTTTATATTTCATATTTTATATTTGATCTACTTTGGTTCTCCTTGCCCACTATGTCCTGTTGTCAATTCCGCCTTGGTGTTTGTATGTTTTGTCTTTGTGTGAGAGTTTTTATACCGGCTGCAAACCAATTTCCCTGCAAGGGACAATAAAGATACTTTGACTCAACTTTGACTTTGATATGTTCATGAGGTAAAAAATGAAAGTGACAAGGGCATTAAAGTAACAAGGGCACAGGAAATTTAGAGGGTGATTATGCTGATGTTTTTCAGGGTATTGGGAAACTTAAAAGTCACTCACAAAATCGAGTTAGAAAAGCCAAACAAACCAGTCATTCATGCAGCTAGGAAGGTGCCACTAGCTCTACGGGGAAAACTAAAAAGAAGAGTTGAACAGACTAGAATCCTTGGACATAGTAGAAAAAAGAGAGAGACCTACTGAGTGGGCACACTCACTCGTTCTAGTAGAGAAAAAGGATGACTCACTTAGGCTATGTATGGATCCCAAGGAGTTAAACATATATTTAAAATGAGAACACTACCAGCTGCCTACAAGAGGGGACATATTTGGTGACATAGCAGGCGCAAAATACTTTTCTAAACTCGATGCGTCCTTAAGGTTTTGGCAGATAAGTCTAGATGAAGAGAGTGTCAAACTCTGTACATTCAATACTCCATTTGGAAGGTATTCTTTCAAAAGATTACCTTTTGCACCTGATGTGTTTCATAGAACAATCCCAACAAATTTTTGAGAGCGTTCCAGGTGTCAAGGTATACATTGATTACATGTTGATATGGGGCAGTATAACTGAGGAGCATGACCAGAGGTTGAAATTGGCACTAGATGCAGCCAGAACTAGTGGCTTGAAACTGAATGCAGGCAAATGTCAGTACAGACAAACAGAAATAACTTTTCTTGGTGAAAAGCTGACACAAGATGGTGTAGAAATTGACCGAAGCAAAGTCACAGCCATTAGGCATATGCCTGCACCAACCGACAAAGAGGGTGTTCATAGATTTCTTGGTATGGTAAACTACATAGGCAAGTTTTTACCTAACCTCTCAAGCCACACCAGTTAGATGAGAGGTCTATGAGCCAAAACTTCTAACTGGAGCTAGGACAGTAACCATCAGAGAGAGTTTGATGAGTTGAAAGACTTGGTAGTGAAAGCACCCGTCTTAAAGTTCTATGATAAAAAACGTCAAACCAAAATTTCCGCAGATGCATCTAAATCAGGGATAGGTGCAGTGTTGCTGCAGAGATATGACACCCGATAGTGCCCAGTAGCTTATTCCTCAAGAGCATTGACAACCTCAGAGCGCAATTATGGAAAGATAGAAAAGGAAGCTTTAGCTCTCGCATATGGGTGTGAAAAGTTTCATGTGTTCATCTGTGATAAAAAAAAGTTTGGGCTGAAACAGACCACAAGCCACTAGTGGCCATAGCAACAACAAAAAAAGGCCTAGCAAACACACCGCCTAGGGTACAAAGGTTGTTCCTTAAAATGTAGAAATACGACATTGAGCTTGAATATAGACCTGGTAAAGAACTGTTGGTGGCAGACATGCTGTCACATGCATACGACAGCACAGTCCCACTGCAACAGTATCAGCATGACGAAACCATTCATGTCAATTTGATCAGGGAAAGCTGTCCAGAAGGGGGAAACCGGGGGGGAATAGCGTGATCCTCCTACGCACTACGTCGCCCTGGCAAAACTCTTCATTGTCTGGTGAAAAGAGGCGGCTGGCAACTCCACATGTATCGGAGGAGGCATGTGGTAGTCTGCAGCCCTCCCCTGATTGGCAGAGGGGGTGGCGCAGTGACCGGGGAGAGTAGGGTACTTGGCCGGATACAACTGGGGAGAAAAATACAGAATAAAAAAAAATTAAGCTGTCATAATCACACTAATAAAAAAATTCCAATCTTGCACTTGCAAGATTTAAGCCACTGGAACTTATACCACTTGATTTGTGGGCTAAAAAGAATATACCATTTAAATGTTTGTATTTCTCACAAGTTATTCTCAAATAAACATGTGGGGAAAGTGACATCTCCACCCAACGGCCAGAAACCAAAAAGTAAATAAACTAAAGCGGGAGATATCATTAGGGATATATTCTTGCTTGCTTAATAGAGAATAAATGGAGAAAAAGACTAGTAGAGCAGCACCCAAAGGTATTCTCTGGTCCAGAACTGAAAACACTGCTATGAAATAAAACTCACTGAGTTGCACAAACTCTTGCACATGTTGCATGGGTCCACAAAATCACTCAGCCATGTATGTCATTGTATTTGGGGAAATTTTAAATGTTATTCTAGACATGAACTTTGGATCCAAATTTGGGCCTTTATTTTTTTCCATTTTGGTTTAAGATATTGTTCACATTGTCACAAACATTGATGGTTGAAGGAATAATACATTAATATTAAATTGTTTGTTGCTCCTTTTTAGTTACAATTACTACACTTAACAAGACCACACACTGAAAACAATGTCACCCAAGTCCATTGAAGTCACAACGTTGTCTGATTTAGTTTCCCCCGTTGTAGTTGGTGATTCTGAGGATTCATTAAAGCTTTGAAACAACAGCTGGTTTGATCCTAAATTAAAAGGATCCAACCACAATTGAATGGCTGACATGCAAACATTAGTCACATGTAAACATTGCATGCAGACATCACATGAAAACATAATGTATTGATGAAAACAATGCTATTTTAAAGTGCATGCACAGTAAGACAAAGAGTACACTGTGTGTTAGGTCTATGGCATTTCACACTTGATGTAATAGAATAGTTGAGGTTACTTGGGATTCTAACTATTTTTCCATTTCAATTTTCTTCTGCTATGTTTGACATTTGCTCCCAAAACAAATTTATTCGGCGGCTGTGGTGGTGCCGCCGAATAAATTAGTTTTGAGAGCATTTCAGTGTGCAGACCTTAGTCCTTTGTTCTAGTTTTGCAATTTTTGTCTTGCACCTTAATAATATTTTCTGGATGTGTGCATACTTGGTTCCTCTTCTGATGTTTGACATTTGCATCAAAAACTTTTGAAGAATCATATCTTTCTGCTTTCCCTTATGTGGTCTTTTTCTGTGACTATACTGATGTCTAATCAGCCTCATCGTGTTTGTGTGGTGTTGAAAAAAACATCTACATAGCAACATATTGAAAAAATATATAAGAAGAAAGAAAGAAAGAAGGAGAGAAAGAAAGAAAGAAAGAAAGCCAATTTATTTGACATTGTATTCTTACAATGAATTTGTTCTCTGCATTTAACCCACCCTATTGTACAGGAGCAGTGGGCAGCTGCAGCAGCACCCTGGGACCAACTCCACTTCTTCTTTCCATTGCCTTGCTCAGGGGCACAGGCAGGAGTATTAACCCTAGCATGCATGTGTTTTTCATGGTGGGAGGAAACTGGACCACCCGGAGGAAACCCATGCAGACACAGGGTGAACATGCAAACTCCACACAGAAAGGACCTGGGACAGCCTGGGGTTTGAATGCAGGACCTTATTGCTGTAAGGCAACAGTGTTAACCACTGGGCCACTTTGCTGCCTTTTTTTTAAAGAAATCTGTTAACCCCACCATATTTATGTATCACTCTTATCACTGTTTTTCAGGTTTTTCTTCTCTTGCAGCCTGTATTTTTCTTTTGTTGTTGTTGAACAGTGTGTTGACAGGTTATATGACCCCAATGCCAACCAGGGAGGACATCTATGGGGTCAATAGACCAAAGCGAAGATTGCCCAAATAGAGAGATCATGCTGAGACTCAACACGCATCTGCCTTGCAAAACACTCCAAATATTTGCCAACAGCATCGTTGGTTTGATGACAGTGGGTCTTATTTTTTATATAATATTGAGAATTGGAAGCCTGTCCAGGGTGTACCTCCCCGCCTGCTGCCCAATGACTGCTGGGATAGGCTCCAACATCCCCACAAAACTAAGAGCAGGATAAGTGGTTTGGATAACGGATGGATGGATGTTGAGAATATAATTTTCAAATGTTCTTCATCATCTTATTTCTTAGCTTCAGCTTTTTATTGGTGTTTGGGGGAATGAAAGGTGACACTTTTGCACGCTACATGCCATGAATCAGCGCTCAGAATCCCTTTGAAAGCAACCAAACGTTATATTTTACACTTTGCAACAACAGGCAACATAAATATACATTAATAATGCACTTGGGAAAAAATATCACAAGCCACAAATTAATTTCCTGTCTTTCAACTAAGTCTCAAAGCAGACACAAAACCCGTACAACTAAAGGGCAAACAATTTAAAACAGACAAAAGTTCAAGTACAAATTAAAGTCAGAATACATCAAAGCCATACAATTGAATTTAGAGATGAATACTTAATGCTGGTTTTCATTGTTCCAAAACATATGAACTAATATCTTGCCTCTTTCATTAGTCCCTGAGGTTTAAATGTTGATTACACAATTAAAGCCTTCGATTTCTTCACCTTGGGGGCCACAAGTTGATTATGTTGAGTATTAATGCAGCTTTGAAATTCAAATGATATGGGCTTCTGAGCATTAAATCGCCTGTGTTTCTAAGATACTTTTGGGATAGATTTTGAAGAAAAAAAAAAAGATGGACAAATCTGCCACCAGGGCAAAAAAAGAAAAAGAAAAAAAGAAAAAAATCAAAAACAAATGAAAGGTCCAGTGTTATGCATGATGTTCAGGGCCATCTTAACAGCATTATAGGCCCCCGGGCAAAGCAGTGCACTGGGGCCCCTACCTACACAACCACTCACGGGAATAAAAATGTAAATGGTCGATAAAATTAAACATATATTTATTGGTAATTCCAACAAAATCAGTGTTTAAACATTAAAAAACACGCTGTACAGCAAATATTAATCAACACAAACGTTTGAACAATATAACATGTGTCTTGAAAAACACAAAAATGTCAACATAAATGATACTCAATTGGTAAACCATACAGATGGAGATGGCACAGTATGAAATTACTATGAATTATTTGTGAGTTGAAGTGACATTAACATATACACTTTTATATTATGTAGCGCGTGAGATATGTACACATACATGCACGTGTGGTTGCAGAGGTGACCGCGATACTAAATCAGAGGTGAATACCAATGTCCACTTGTTATCATAAAAATTAACATTAATATTGTTCATTATCTTTAGTAAAACACATACTAAATATGCATTTTCCAATAACAAATATTTGTAGTTCAGTATAGTATAGTATTTATTTATTTATTGACAGCGAGTCACAACATACATAGATTAGCCTGGGGCCCCTATGCTCTTGGGGCCCAGGGCAACTGCCCAGCGTGCCCATACGTTAAGATGGCCCTGAGTATGTTCTTATGTTTTTGCCATGTAGTATGCTGTTATGAGCACTTACAACTTTTTTTTTCCATATTCTGTGTGGGTATGACACGTTTGTGCATTAGTATATTTGTTTTTACATGTTTGTTTTTTTTAAATTATTATTTGTAATGGACGTTAGTTTGTCTATTGGTTCGTTTGTTTGTTTGTTTGTTTGTCTATCTGTTTGTTTGTGTTTACTCTGGAAGTCAGTGTCACAATGAGTTCAAACAAGTTTGAAATGGCTGTGAAATATAGTATATTTTACTACACATTAAATAGTACTGTTATCCAGGCACCTACTCAAGACAGACCTGGAAAAGGCAAAGCGGCTTTATGGTTTTGGCGCCATCTGCCGGTATCGTAGCAACGCATTTACCAAATTAAGTAACCATAACAAGAGAAAACAAACAAATGCGAAGAGAAGCTGGCGTTTTCGTGATGTCAGTATCTCATTCTGCCGGAGCCACACGGTCACTACATACAGAGGGTAGGTGTGTCTCAACTAAAGTAGAATAAAAAAAAACTAAAGTACTTACATTGTATGAACGAACAAGTGTTAACCAGCTACTCGCTATTTTAAAGACACAGAACGCACTGAAAAACTAACTTATTCTAGCTTACTTCCGGTACAGCATGTTTGCCTTATTATGCTAACGTCAGTTAATGTTTATAGGTTAAGTGGACGTTTTAACATCTCTTTATTTTTCTCCTGATGATGATTTTGAATTAAAACCTAAACCTAGATATCTGATCATGTATTTCTTATCATCACGAGTAACGATGCCTCTTATATTACCTAAAACTCACTTGGACTCTTTATTATTAGCTGGAAACTTCAGATACGTGTTTTGGTTGCCCCATTCCCGCAGCAAAATAAAACATTGGCTCTAAAATTAGCAGACAATACTAGCCTTGAGTTATGGCATTGGTCTGTCCTGCAGTGTCACCATTTCGACCAGCTTCATTTCCCAGTGAATATCCATTACAATACCACACTCACTAAACATAAACAAGTGTAACCATGAATCTGTACAGTCCATCAATATGTGATCTCATTCTGCAGAGGAACCAGAGATGCATTCAGACAGAGATGGTGCTGCAGAGCCATCTAATACAGGTGCAGTGGGAAAAGAAACAAATACTAAGCAAATTTGTATTTTTTTGTGTATTTTTTTTGTAGTATAAACAGAAGTGTTTTCCATTCATGCCTTTCCCCAATTCATCTCCATTCCAAATGTAGATGTGAAAACGAGGAAGAAAAACATACACGAGGGTCCGTTTAAAGTGCCAGATGACAAAAGCATTTTCCTGTTATGGGCCATAGAAAAGGAGAAACAAAAAGAAGTATGTGTGTGTATGTGTGTGTGTGTGTGTGTGTGTGTGTGTGTGTGTGTGTGTGTGTGTGTGTGTGTGTGTGTGTGTTTATATATTTGAACTCAGCTGTGTGTATACTTTGAGTAGTAAAACAATATATTTCTGTGGCACAGTCATAAGTGGAAGGTTTTTTTCTATGCTGTGTTTGTTTTGCTGCTGTTCTCTTTTGCCACTCAGGAGATGCGCAAGTACCTGGCCCTGCCTGTCCACATGAAGTTGAGCTATGCTAGGCAAATTAAGACAGAGAATAGGAATTTGCTGAGAGAACAGATGAAGGAGGAAGAGGATGGAAATAATGTAGAGAGATTGCACAGGTTGAAGGAAAAGAAAGTTCAACCTAGCAGCTCTGCCCCAAGAAAAGCTTTGATAAAGAGAGGTGAGTTGGGATGCAAGAGGGCCAAGTACAACAAAGTCAGATTTATTTCCACAGCACATTAACCAGGTAAGTACCTCATAAAGCGGCTTGCACAGCAACAAGGGGCATAAACAATGATAAAAGAGGAGAAAACAGACACATTTCATCTTTACTGTCTTAACATTAATGGCATATACTAGCCATGTACCAGCCTCTGAAACCCTCCCGTAACCCAACTCAGGCACCATTTTCACCTATCACATGGCAATGGTCGGCTCTAATAACCGAAGTTACTGCTGACTGTCTTCTCAATGTGGTCCCTTCCCAGGCAATATTAAGAAAGAGAGCACACTGGACTACATCACCAAGCAACAAGAGATTTTTCGGCAGGAGGTAAGACAGATTTTTCAGTAAATAGATAAAGTCTACAAACACCTGACTCAGGTTTCATCTAAACCCTTTCATTCATCATAAATGTTTGACGTTCCTCTTATGGCTTTATACTATCTATCTCTGGACATATTTAAAATAGAGCAGAAATCCCTAACTGTACAGAGAAGAGTTGAAAGATGTAGACGATTAAACTAAAAAGTGTACCCTCTTGTACACACAACTATTGGTTTTGGGACCAAATGATTGGAGGACTTTAATCTTTTATATTCAAAGTGGGCGGAACGGTGGCACAGTGGTTAGCACGGTCGCCTCACAGCAAGAAGGTCCTGGGTTCAAGCCTTGGGGTAGTCCAACCTTGGGGTCATCCCGGGTCGTCCTCTGCGTGGAGTTTGCATGTTCTTCCCGGGTCTGTGTGGGTTTCCTCCCACAGTCCAAAGACATGTAGGTCAGGTGAATCGACCATACTAAATTGTCGCTAGGTGTGAATGTGTGTGTGTGTGTGTGTGTGTGTGTGTGTGTGTGTGTGTGTGTGTGTGTGTGTGTGTGTGTGTGTGTGTGTGTGTGTGTGTGTGTGTGTGTGTGTGTGCGCGCGCGCGCGCGCGCGCGCGTGTGCGTGTGCCGGCCCTGTGATGGCCTGGCGCCCTGTCCAGGGTGTCTCCCCACCTGCTGCCCAATGACTGCTGGGATAGGCTCCAGCATCCCTGCAACCCTGAGAGCAGGATAAGCAGTTTGGATGATGGATGGATATTCAAAGTGAGGTGTTGTGATATAATACAGAGTGCAGAACAAATGGAACTTGAAATATTACCACTCTAAACAGCAGTTTGAGTAATAGATCTGAAAGAGCTGAGGAGAAGGAGACCGGGTATAAGCTTTCAGACAAATAAAAGCAGGACTCTGCATAAAGGGGTGTAAATCAAGTCTTTTGTCTGTCGAGTGTACTGTTTTGTCCTGCTCTTTTTTTTTAATTTCTCATCTCTCTTTCTCTTGCTTTTTTCTCTACTATTCTTTGCTACTCTGTTCTTCTTCTCTCCTCAGTACTGTAAACTGGAAAAACAAAGGGAGATTAAAAGACTGGAGGATGCCTTTGTAACAGAGGAGAGGAAGCTGAAACAAGCTGAACAGGAGCTGGAAGATACTGCCCACTTGTTTGAGGAGTACCTCAAGGAGAATGAACAGAAAGCTGTGGAGGCCATCAAAATGTAGGTTATACAGTATGTATTCAGATGGCATACCATATTGGCAATACACCTGAAAAGATGTTTTTGCAGTGTATCTTAATCAATTTCTTTGCATATTTGAACTTTGAAACTGGGTTTGCTAAGACCTCGCTGAGATGTTCAGAGAAGTCTTGAACACAATGGAAGCTTGTGTATGACTGAAACCTCTATGAATGCATATCTGAAATGCCTGAAAGTTTAAATTTGAACTGTGTTTTTAGAAATATCCTGTGTAACAGCTTCATCACTTTTATTTAGTTTCTTTGCCAAACCAAAAGTACAATGAATTAAAAAGTTAAAGTACCTTGAAAAATGTATAGAGGCATAGAATCTGATGGACTGCAAAAATTCAAGGGAAAAAAGGGGGAGTATTATAGATAAAGATGTGTTCCTAATGGGAAGGTCCAAGCTAAAAATGTATTTACTGATGCTATTGTAAAACACTTTGACCACAAGGATTTACCAGATGAAATTGATAGAGAAGGGTATAGAACTTTGTTACATTTAGCTAGCTCAACAGCTACAAGTATTAATGCCAGTAGCTGGGAATACATATATGTATTTATATATACACACATTACACAAATGTATCACACGTATATTTATGTGTAATACATGTGCCACATATGACAGATTCTTGTACTACCAAGCCTGATAAGTCAAAGGCTTCATGTAAATTGCCTTTTCTCCATATATACATAACTTAGCTAATGAAAATAAAGATATTGGATTTTACAGCGCTGAGCAGGAGACCAAATCCAAACAGGAGAAGATAGCGGAGATCAAGAGGTTGAACAATGAAATTTGGACGATAAAAAGGTAGTATTCTGTTACTGTTGTATCATATGGGTCTATATGTCTGTTTATATTCATGCCATTAATGGTAATTTATTTATAGTAAAAAGAAAAATAAAATTACAACGTGCACAAGAGAAGGAAGGTTAGGTCTAATCAAATCAAATCAAATCAAATCATTTCAATCAGGAGAGACATTGAATGAAGTAAAGATAATTATTTATTATAACAGATGATTTAATGGAAATGAATACATGTCAAGAAAGTCTTTGGCACCTAGACTCAACAGGGAGATATTTTAATCGAGGGGCATCAGCCCTGAGCAGCAGGATAATATATCCCCATGGAGTCCAGACACTGGTGGTGGTTGCTGATGGCTTCTGCTGAGATGACAGATAGATATTCCAGTTCTTCTTCCCATACCTCAGTCGGAGGGGTTAACCCTAATATGCATGTTTTTGATTGTGGGAGGAAACCAGAGCACCTGGAGGAAACTGACACAGACATGGGGAGACCACGCAAACTCCACACAGAAAGAACCTTGGATGGCCTGGGGTTGGAACCCAGGACCTTCTTAATGTGAGGCAACAGTGTTAACCACTGGGCCACCGTGCTGCCACGTCAGGCTGATGATGCTGATGAAAAGATTAAACTTATGATCTGCAAGGAATAGGTGGTGATTTTTTTTTTCAGTGCAAAAATTGACAGAAATGTCGAAGCAGAGAGAAAGACGGATGCAAATGGGACTCGGCGCAAACAATCCACCTGGGGAAACTCAGTCTGGAGGGGGTATGGAAGGCGTCTTGGGACTCGCTGAGGTGCTGAAAGAGATCAGAGAGTTTCATATGGAAACTGCTGGGAACTTTGAAGCGTTGAAGAAGGAAATAAGCAAATTAAGAGAAGACATTGGAGAGCTGAAAATAAGGATGGATGGAGCAGAATTAAGAATTGCAGAAAATGAAGACCACGGAATCAGTATGATCAAAGTGCTTATCCACAGCCTGCGCATACAGAGACAATTGGAAGCAAAATGTGAGGATCTTGAAGGCCGTGCCCAAAGGAACAATCTGAGGATTGATTCAGTGCCTGAAAAATGTGAGGGAAGTAACATGACTGAGTTTGTGGAAAACCTGATACGTCAGAAACGGAATGTTAACGGTGAAATCTACATTGAAAGAGCACACCAGGCAGCAGGGCCAAAGACTGGGCACAATGAATGTCCCAGGTCAATAATAGTTCGCTTTCAAAGCCACAACATGAGGTAAAGGGTGCTTTAGGCTGCCTGGGCAAAGAAGGTGATTCGGGTGAACGACAACGGGATGTTCGGTAACACTTTCTATGAAGCTTGCATCTGTAACACCCTATAAGCATCTATAATGCCCTGTAGCATTTTATTGCATCTATAACGCCCATACTTTCCTATAATGTGTATTACAATGAGTAATGGCTATGGCTGAAAACTGAAATAGCACTGAAGTCTCATTATGCATCCCTACAAAACTTCAGCAAAACAAGTTGGCTATGATGCATTATGACATTTGTCAGATAAACAGGCTGATGATGACATATTTATAATGCATAAATCCATTTTAAATTGACTGTATCATAAAGGTGGTTATGAGGTGTTATAAGGGCGTATACATGGTTATAATGAATCTTACAATGACTTATAGCTACACTTATAGGGCGTTATAGATGCTTATAGGGCGTTATACATGCAAGCTTCATAGAAAGTGTTACCAGATATTCTTTGATGACGACTTCACTACCCAAGTGTTTATGGAGTGTACAAAGTACAGACAAGTAAAAAAATAACTTCAGGAAAGAAAGATCAAGTCACGTGTACTTTTTCCTACAAGACTGAAAATATTCGAGAAGGATGGAAAAATCAAGGTGTTTGACAACCCCCAGGCTGCGGCAAAGGGTCTACATGAGTATGGTGTTAATATGGAGATTCCAGCTGGGGAGCCAGACTTGAAGTCCACGCTGCAGGCTCAAAAGTTCAAGATGTCAAAGATGTTATCAGGGACCAAACCTGTCTCTGTGCTCTGATAGTGATCAGTAAAATCTTAAAATCTATTGTTAGCATACAGTTAAGTAATTCCATAGCTGGAATGCTGTGGTCTCCTATTGGGACTAGTTAAAACGCAAGCTGCTACTTTTTGTGTAAATTGAATGTATTGGAGAGACTTTTTTTTATACATTTATTTCTGATTTTTCCCTTTTTCTCACAATTTAGTGGCCATTCGCTTCCTATTCTAGTTCAAACACCCACCCTTGTACTGTAAATGTTGACCAATTGCATCTCTCCGGCCGACAGTCTCTAAGGAGACACCTCGCCACTTTCGTGACAAGGCGAATCCAGGCCGAACCACTCCTTTTCCCGAGACACACAGAGACGTATTCATGTAACGAACACAAGCCAACTCCGCCCCCCTCCCAAAGACAGCGTTGCCAATTATTGCTGCTTCATTGAATCCAGCCAAAGTCGGATCTGACGAGACCGAGGCACGAACCCCGGTCCCCAGTGGGCAACTGCATCGACACAAAGCTGATGCTTAGACCGCTACACCACCGTGGACCCTGGAGAGACTTTTGATCAAGACATGAATAAACTTTGCAGTAGTCGAGGTGAAAAGAAGTGAAAGTGTGACTGATTTTCTCCAGACTACTGAGCAATGTATATGAAATATGTAGGTGGGGAAACATTTGTCCAAAGAGTGGCATGAAAACCTCCATAAAAATCACATCTCACAGATGGAGTGTTTTTAGTGCATATGCCACACACTATCTTTAATTCCTTCAAAGTATTTTTCTCATTTGCTATGACTACGCTCTTCATTTTACCATCCTACAATTGAAAACTTTTGGAACTTTGTGTATATCTGAATCTAATCCATCTGCTATGCAGAGAAATCTCCAAGGACGAGGAAACACTGAGGGAATACAAAGTGTATAAGGATTTTCTGTACAAGCTGTCCCCTCCAGAGTGGCAGGAGGCCCAGAGGGCCAAGGCACTGGAGTCTAAGGTGCTCTCTGAAAAAGATGTTCTGAGTAGGGAGAAATACAAGGAGACAGAGAGCAAGTCTGGACTGAAGCCCTGTAAGTACTTTGCCTCTGTATTATGTAACACCATATTGATATGTATTTTAACATTAGAAATAAAACAAGATCTGATATATACACATAGAATATATATATATATATATACACTACCGTTCAAAAGTTTGGGATCACCCAAACAATTTTGTGTTTTCCATGAAAAGTCACACTTATTCACCACCATATGTTGTGAAATGAATAGAAAATAGAGTCAAGACATTGACAAGGTTAGAAATAATGATTTGTATTTGAAATAAGATTTTTTTTACATCAAACTTTGCTTTCGTCAAAGAATCCCCCATTTGCAGCAATTACAGCATTGCAGACCTTTGGCATTCTAGCTGTTAATTTGTTGAGGTAATCTGGAGAAATTGCACCCCACGCTTCCAGAAGCAGCTCCCACAAGTTGGATTGGTTGGATGGGCACTTCTTTGAGCAGATTGAGTTTCTGGAGCATCACATTTGTGGGGTCAATTAAACGCTCAAAATGGCCAGAAAAAGAGAACTTTCATCTGAAACTCGACAGTCTATTCTTGTTCTTAGAAATGAAGGCTATTCCATGCGAGAAATTGCTAAGAAATTGAAGATTTCCTACACCGGTGTGTACTACTCCCTTCAGAGGACAGCACAAACAGGCTCTAACCAGAGTAGAAAAAGAAGTGGGAGGCCGCGTTGCACAACTGAGCAAGAAGATAAGTACATTAGAGTCTCTAGTTTGAGAAACAGACGCCTCACAGGTCCCCAACTGGCATCTTCATTAAATAGTACCTGTTAGAGCCTGTTTGTGCTGTCCTCTGAAGGGAGTAGTACACACCGGTGTAGGAAATCTTCAATTTCTTAGCAATTTCTCGCATGGAATAGCCTTCATTTCTAAGAACAAGAATAGACTGTCGAGTTTCAGATGAAAGTTCTCTTTTTCTGGCCATTTTGAGCGTTTAATTGACCCCACAAATGTGATGCTCCAGAAACTCAATCTGCTCAAAGAAGTGCCCATCCAACCAATCCAACTTGTGGGAGCTGCTTCTGGAAGCGTGGGGTGCAATTTCTCCAGATTACCTCAACAAATTAACAGCTAGAATGCCAAAGGTCTGCAATGCTGTAATTGCTGCAAATGGAGGATTCTTTGACGAAAGCAAAGTTTGATGTAAAAAAAATCTTATTTCAAATACAAATCATTATTTCTAACCTTGTCAATGTCTTGACTCTATTTTCTATTCATTTCACAACATATGGTGGTGAATAAGTGTGACTTTTCATGGAAAACACGAAATTGTTTGGGTGATCCCAAACTTTTGAACGGTAGTGTATATATATATATATATATATATATATATATATATACAGCAGAAAGGATTATGGTTAATACTATTATGTATAATCAAAATGAACACAAATCTACAGGTCTGGAGAGGAAGGCCTCAGGTTGCAAGCTGCCCCCAATAGGAGATCCCAGGTTGTCTTCCAGGCAGAGCATCCAGTCACTGGCCCAGAGCAAAAAATTGTAAGAGCATCAGCCAGCCAGTCAGTCAGTCAATCAATCAATGAGTTGATCAATAATTCAGTCAGCCGGTCAATTAATCAATCAATCAGTCAAAAAATAAATTTTTATTCCATCCATTAAAAGATGCAGTGTGCTTTACATGAAACCAAATTGTAAAAAAAAATGTATGCATGGAATTGGAAATACACATAGAATATATTTAAAAAGGGGGACTGGAGGGTGTGCTCCAATTATCGGGGCATCACATTGCTCAGCCTCCCTGGGAAAGTCTACTCTAAGGTGCTGAAAAGGAGGCTCTGACCGATTGTCGAACCCCAGATCCAGGCGGAACAGTGCAGATTCTGTCTTGCCCATGGAACAATGGACCAACTCTTTACCCTTAAGGAAGTGCTGAGGGGGGCATGGCAGTTTGACCAGCCAGTCTACATGTGTTTTATGTACTTGGAGAAGGCTTATGACCGACCGTGTACCCTGTGGTACTCTGTGGGGGGTACTGCGGGAGTATTGGGTACTGGGGCAGTTGCTACAAGCCATCTGGTCCTTGTATAGCCAAAGTGAGAACTGTGTCCGCATTCTCGGCACAAAGTCACACATTTTCGGTGGGTGTCGGACTCCGCCAAGGTTGTCCCTTGTCTCCGATTTTGTTTGTGATATTCATGGACAGGATCTCAAGGCACAGCCAAGGCGAGGAGTGTGTCTGTTTTGGGAACCTCAGAATTGCATCTCTGCTCTTCACAGATGATGTGGTTGTGTTGGCTTCTTCAGAACGCAACCTCCAGTGCGCACTGGGACAGTTTGCAGCTGAGTGTGAAATGGCTGGGATGAGAGTCAGCACCTCCAAGTCTGAGGCCATGGTTTTCTACCGGAAAATGGTGGATTGCTCCCTCCGGGTTGGGGATGAGTTGTTGCCTCAAGTGAAGGAGTTCAGATATCTCGGGGTCTTGTTCATGAGTGAGGGTAGGATGGAGCGGGAGATTGAGAGGTGGATTGGTGCAGCATCAGCAGTAATGCGGATATTGTACCGGACTGTTGTGGTGAAGAGGGAGCTGAGCCGGAAGGCAAAGCTCTCAATTTACCAGTCAATCTTTGTTCCAACCCTCAGCTATGGTCACGAGCTTTGGGTAGTGACCGAAAGAGTGAGATCGCGGATACAAGCAGCTGATATGAGTTTCATCCGTAGGGTGTCAGGGCTCAGCCTTAGAGATAGGGCGAGGAGCTTGGACATCTGGAGGTAGCTCGGGAGTAGAGCTGCTGCTCCTTCATGTTGAAAAGAGCCAGTTGAGGTGGTTCGGGCATCTGATTAGGATGCCTCCTGGGCGCCTTCCTTTGGAGGTTTACTGGGCACAGCCAACTGGGAGGAGACCGCAGGGTAGACCCAGAACTCGCTGGAGGGACTACATGTCCAATCTGGCATGGGAATGCCTTGGAATCCCCCAGGAGGAGCTGGAGGGCATTGCTGGGGAGAAGGACATCTGGATTGCCTTACTTAGCTTGCTGCCACTGTGACCCTAACCCGGAGAAGCAGCTGAAAATGAATGAATAGAATATACATCTATTTAAAATAAAAATACATAGAATATACAAAGAATAAAAGAGCATGCGTGTGTAGAGGGTAAATACGAACCCTAACAAGGGTAAGCGCTTGAGTATGCGTATGCATGTATGTGACGTGAGTGGGCTGATAGGTAGTTTAGGGGCAGGATACAGAACCTGGTTTGTGTGTTGAGCACAGCTCTTAAAGAGGAGCCATTACAATTCTGATAATCACTGTATGGATAAAACGTCTGAGCTGTGTGTCTATGTCATTTCAGGAACGCTGTCTCAAAACTGGATAGCAGCAGCATGGAATTTGAGGTCAGTTGTCTAATAATTGAAAAAAAAAGAATAATAAAGCAGCATCAGAATAGACAGATTGGGAGCAGGGCTCATGTTTTACTCGTCTGCTTTCTGCAGGATGAACCAGAGCTTTATTTCTCCGAACCCCAGCAACTGCTAGATCTGTTAACACAACTGAAGGAACAAGTCCTGTTCCTAATGGAGAACTGTGCAGAAACTGAGGAGGCCCTGGGAGAGCTACACCTTCCGCTCGACATGTCCAAGAAGAAAATGTAAGGCAAAGTCAAGGGTTAATTCTAAGTGCTTAATGTATGACTTGTGCATGTGATGGGAGACAGGGTCATCAAAGCTTTCTGAATCTCAAACAGGGCAAACAGACAGCAGAATTACGATTCTTGGTCTTGTTGCACACTACTGTCTGTGAAAAATGCCTCCAGCCATTAGTCTTTCAGCAGTATACTCAGTTTATTATCTGCTCTTGCTGAAACCGTCATAGCCCATGATTTCAGTAGTGTATAATACAGCCCTCATATTTTTTTTAACTTTAATGTAGCCAGGGAAAGTTTACAGGGCACATATGCCAATTTTCTTCAACACCCTGCCTCATATTTACATAGCGACATACATTCACACTTCAGAGCTGTCTAGCACAACCAAGTCTCTTGCCAAGGGGCACTACAGTGATATGATGAGGTAAATACAAGCAACTGGGCTTTAATTGTGGGTTTTAAAATATTTCACCGCCCATCAGATCTGCTTCCTCAGTTCAGATGTCACGTGAAACATTTTCAAACTGCAGTCCAATTGCATTATTAACCTTGTTTGTGATATCGTACCAACTGGATTACAGGGGAGAACCTTCACAGACACCACAGTGGTAGTTGTCAACTTTAGAGAAGTTCAAGCCACATTCACTTTCTCAAGCTATGTTTTCCCAGCAAACATAGGAATTTGAACCAGCAATCTTCCAGTCAAAGCGTTTTTCTCTTTGTTACTGTTGGCCCTATTGTAGACTCTATTTCCCCTATTGTGTTGTTCTTTCACTCCCCTCACGTTCCAGTGTGCTCATCTCTCTCTGGTTTAGGGCACAGAATGAAGAGCAGCTGACATCAAAGATCAGCATCATGACTGAGAACATTGAAAGAGAGCAGGAAAGGGTTGCTGAACTGAAACTGAAGGTCGACCTCTTTAACAACTGCAAATTAACGACGGACCAGGTGAGGGAGCACAGTATCCTGCCCCTGCTAAATAAACAAATTTGTGTTTGCATTTTCAAAATGATTGTATTTTCCAAGCTCACATATATAAAAAAAAAAGCTTTTCCCAAGCCTTTATTTTACTTACTTTTCTGAGTGACATTTCTGGAACACTTAATATTATCTATGCCAAAATTATGTAAATGATGTAAAAGTATATAGTTTGTTTTTTCCCATTTTCTCCCCGACAATTAAGCTTAACTACTCTAATTAGAATAAAATGGGGCTTTTAATCTGTAGACGATCCTTCCGCACACCAAAACTATAGGCCAATGTGTCCAATGTATTTTTATACCTAACTGAAAAAATGTAATATAGTTTTGAGCATCACTGATATTCACTCCAACAAGTTACAGTGTTGAAACCCAGCAGTATGCAGTTTGTGTAAATCAAAAGCAGTTTCTCAGATTTTGTATACAGATTTTTTCTTATATGCAGTAGTAATTTTAAAAGAAAGCATACACCTCATCTCTGTCTTTATTCACATTGACATTAGGAATGTACACGACCCTACAGTAAGTTAAAGCTGTGGAATATTCACTATGACAAAATTATATTTTGTCCATGCTTTTTCTATCAAACATTTAGGCAAAATGCCATCTCTTTATTGATCGATTATTGATTTTCCTATCTTTCCACTCATCTCTCTCTTCTCTCTTGACAGGACAGAGTGCTAGAGGAGCTGGGTCGTAAGGTAGAGGAAGTGTACCGCTGTTGTGTGGCGGACAAGAAGGGGAAGCTTACCGCGGTGCAGATGCTGGAGCACATTGAGGCCCATGTATTCTTGCTACTGGAGAACCTCGAAGGCATCCGCAAAGAAACCTTAGAGAGGGCGGTGCGGCTCAAGAATGACGAGAGGAGGGTCAAGTATGAAATAACAACTAACTAACACAGAAATCCATCCCGTTAGACCCAATTCCATTTAGACCATCTGAGGCCCTTGCTTTGGGAAGGGTGAGCATTTCACCTCTGGGTATCTTAAAATCAAATTATTAGGAAGTGGCAGTTGGGTAAAGGCTGATTCACTTTATTTTCAGAATAATTCCTTAAAGGTCCTGCCCCACAGTGGTTTTCAAATTGGTCCCTGGAGGAGTTGGGAGTCTACAGTGATGCTGGTTTTCGATCCTTGGGGAGGTTAATTAACATTCACTTATTGTATAAGGTCCACTAAAACCAGTTTCTTGGTTGTTGCCATGAGACGAAGAACTGCAAAAACACTGGCTGTCAAGGTGCATTGAGTTGTGGATCCTTTTACAGGTCTTTTGGCAGCATTGTCATACTGGACTGACAAATTGTAAACCATCTGCTGCTCTGCACAATTTATGTCAGTTTTCTTTCAGTTTTTTCATGAATAAGTTGTTTTGGACACACTGGTCTACCCTTTGGTTTATATTACTTGTATGGTGGATCATTCCAGATAAACATGACAATGGTTAGAATAAAATAAATCTACCCAAGTGTTGGAGTTCTTGGCACACACAAACCAATGTGGCTTGAACCTAATTTAAATGCGCTTTAAAAATTGTCTTGCCTGTTTTCCTACCACATACACAGTCTTGTCCTAAGCCTTAAAAAAATCCCTTCTTTAACATGTCCTCCCCTTCATCTATACAGATCGAAGGGGATTTAAACTGTGAACCGGTTTCACCGTAATGGTCAGCCTATTTTGTGGAAACAGCAGGTTCCCTCATATTCTGTACACTGTGCGCACACTTGTGCAGGTAGAGGGATTTTGAATAGAAAGTGTTCACTACCACAATCATAAAGTTCTCTTCAGGGTAATTGATTCTGTTATTAATGGTCCCTCCACTTCTCTTTTTGAACCTGATGTTGAGTTGTCCGAAAAATGTCTCACTCATTTTGTAAACAAGGGGGAGATTGTTAGGTCCCAAATCCAGCCAGGCTCTTTTCGCTCCATTCCCCATGTTAATTCTGCCTCTTTCAGCCAGTTTCAACCAATTACAGTTTCAGTGTTGGAGACTACAGTCTCCAATATGAGCTCCTCCTCCTGCATCCTAGACATCATTCCCACTAAGCTGCTCAAGGAGGTATTTTCTACTATCAGCCTCGTTATTCTGTAAAGTCTTAATAATTCTCTGGCCTCTGGTTCTTTTCCATACAGTTTTAAGCATGCCATCATTCACTCATTGCTGAAGAAACCTAATATAGACCCCCTGTCCCTAAGTAACTACAGGCCAATCTCCAAATTGTCTTTTTTATCTAAGGTTCTGGAGAGAGTAATTTCTTCTCAGTTGATTTCTTGTATGAACACTAGTACTGTTTTTAATAGTTTCCAGTCTGGTTTTGGAGCACTTCATAGTACTGAGACAGCTCTAGTTAAGCTCTAGTTAATGATCTACTGCTGAATGCAGACAGAGGTGACTGCTCGATTTTAGTTCTTTTAGACTTAAGTGCTGCCTTTGACATGGTCAATCACAACATCCTCTTACATTACTTAGAGACTTGGGTTGGCATCAAGGGCTCGGCTCTTAACTTATTATGCTCTTACATCACCAACAGAACTTTTTCTGTTGTTCTGGGTAACTACCTCCATGGTGGCTCAGTTGAGTTGTGGTGTCCCTCAAGGCTCAGTTCTTGGCCCCCTTCTCTTTTCTATATACATGCTGCCCCTTGGCCAGGTCATGCCACTAAAACCCATGGATCCTAGCACCCTAGCAAATCTCACAACTTGCCTCTCTGACATTAAATCCTGGATGTCCATAAATTTTCTTAAATTTAATGATGATCAGTCTAAAGTCATTCTATTCGGTCCCGAAAATTCCATCAGCTCTTTTGCTTCTAATCTTGGTGGTCTGTCAGGTAGTCTTAAGCAGGCTGTTAGGAATCTTGGGGTAATATTTGATGCTAATCTCAGTTTTGATAATCAAATCAAACATGTTGTTCAGTCATGCTTTTTCCAGCTCAAGCTAATCTCCAAAATTAGGTAATTTTTATTAATTACCGATCTGCAAAAAGTTGTACGTATATGCTTTTATCTATTATTGGCTCAACTATTGTAATGCACTTTATTCTGGTATCAGCAAGGGCTCCCTCCAACGTCTGCAGTTGATACAAAATGCCGTTGCTCTGCTCATTACTGGGACAAGGAGGCATGATCATATCACTCCTGTGCTTGCCTCCCTACACTGGCTCTGTTATATTTCGAATTGATTTGAAAATTTTACTGCTCACTTTTAAGACTTTAAGTAGTCTTGATCCTTCATACATTTGTGATTTATTGACTTGGTACACAGTAAAATCCTGAGTGTTAATTTAACTTCCAGAGTGTTAATTTAACTCTGAGAGTGTACAAATGGACCCGAAAGGATTCATTTGTACACTCTCAGAGTTACACTTTACTGTGTATGACCCCCCTCCACCATTAAGTTCTGCAGATGGAGCCCTGCTAGTTTTTCCCAGGTCTCGGTTTGTTACAAAGGGTGATCGGGCTTTTGTTGTTAGAGCCCCCACACTATGGAACTCTCTTCCTGTTGAGCTAAGACAAACTTAGTCTCTTGCTTCTTTTAAATCTTGTCTTAAAACTTTTCTTTTTATGAAAACTTTTACAAATGTTTGATATTTTTTTTTATTTATACTGTTTTTATTTTTACTCTTATTTGATCTTACTCTTATCTTTGCCTTGTCTGGTTTTATCTTTTTTTGTGTGAAGCACTTTGTAACATTGTTTTAGAAAAGTGCTATATAAATAAAATTATTATTATTATTATTATTATTATTATTACTCCGTGGTCTTGGCATGTCTGTTATATGACCTCTCTTTCTCATCCTCTGGCCTGACTCATGAAGGCAGCAGGAAGAGAAGCTGCAGCAACAGAGAGACCATCAGCAGGAGAGGTTGAGGAAGGCCTCAGAGAGAGCTCACTCTGATATCAAAAAAACAGTAAGCATTTGCCATGATCAAACTTACAGTATATCCTGAAATAAGCACAATGTATTTGAATTAATGTGACGCCAATAGAACCCCTTACCGATATTTTTTAAAAGCCAGACCCAGGTTAACTATCATCCAATATTTCCTACATAATGTGTGTAGTTGGCCTTAAATTTGCTGTTTACTTGTGAAACAAACTCATGGACAAGGCTCAAACCATAGTCTCTCTTATTGTTCCCTAAAATTGGAACAACTGGAGTTGGGACTATGGGTCGGTCAGCCCCTCCCTTCATCCACCTGTCATACACAATATCTTAGACACAATGGGTCACGTTATGATGACATTTGAGGGAATTATGTGTTCTGACACCTACTACTACTACTACTACTACTACTACTACTTTCAGCTGCTTCCAATGGGGTCACCACAGCGGATCATCCGTTTCCATTTCTTCCTGTCCTCTGCATCTTCCTTTGTCACACCAGCCACCTGCATGTCCTCTCTAACCACATCCAAAAACCTCCTCTTTGGCCTTCTTCTTTTCTTCTTCCCTGGCAGCTCCACATTCAGCATCCTTCTCCCAATATACCCAGCATCTCTCCTCCACACATGTCCAAACCATCTCAATCTTGCCTCTCTTGCTTTGTCTCCAAACCATCCAATTTGAGCTGTCCCTCTAATATACTCGTTCCTAATCCTGTCTGTCTTTGTCACTCTCAATGAAAATCTTAGCATCTTCAACTTTGCCACCTCCAGCTCCACCTCCTGTCTTTATGTCAGTGCCACTGTGTCCAAAACCATATAACATAGCTGGTCTCACCATCATCTTGTAAACCTTCCCTTTAACTCGTGCTGGTACTCCTCTGTCGCAAATCACTCCTGACACTCTTCTCCACCGACTCCACCCTGCCTGCACTCTCTTCTGCACTCCCCGTTTCTGTGGATAGTTGACCCCAAGTATTTAAACTCATATGCCTTCGTCACCTCTACTCACCCCTTGCATCCTCACCTTTCCACTGTCCTCTCTCTCATTCACACATATGTATTCCATCTTGCTGCTACTGACTTTCATTCCTCTTCTCTCCAGTGCATACCTCCACCTCTCTATCCGGAAACATCATAGTCCATGGAGACTCCTGCCTGATCTCATCTGTCAAACTGTCCATCTCCCATCTCCAACTTGAACCCATCTGTCATTCCAACCGTACACTTCACCACTGTAACACTTCCCTCATACGTACATATCCTGCACCACTCCTACATACTTCTCTGCAACTCACGATTTCCTCATACAATACCACACTTCCTCTCTCGGCTCCCTGTCGGCACCCTCTCAGCTTTCTCTAAAGCCACAAAGACACAATGTAACTCTTTCTGGCCTTCTCTATACTTCTCAATCAACATTCTCAAAGTAAACATCGCATCTGTAGTGCTCTTTCGTTACATGAAACCAGACTGCTGCTCGCTAATTATCACCTCTCCTCTTAACCTAGCTTCTATTACTCTTTCCCATATCTTCATGCTGTGGCTGATCAACTTTATACCTCTGTAGTTGCTACAGTTCTGTACATTGCCTTTATTCTTGAAAATCAGTACCAGTATACTTCTTCTCCACTCCTCAGGCATTCTCTAACTTTCCAAGATTGTGTTAAAACAATCTAGTTAAAAACTCCACTGCCATCTCTCCTAAACATTTTCATGCCTCCACAGGTATGTCATCTGGACCAACCGCCTTTCTGCTTTTCATCCTCTTCATAGCTGCCCTCACGTCATCCTTGCTAATCCACTGCCCTTCCTGATTCACTATCCCCATATCATCCAACCCTCTCTCTCTCTCATTTGCTTCATTCATCAACCCCTCAAAGTACTCCTTCCACCTTCTCAGCACACTCTCCTCACTTGTCAGCACATTTCCATCGCTATCCGTGATCGCCTTAACTTACTGCACATCCTTCGCAAATCGGTCCCTCTGTCTAGCCAATCGGTACAAGTCCTTTTCTCCTTCCTTAGTGTCTAACCTCTCATACAACTCACCATACGCCTTTTCATTTGGCACCTCTCTCTTTGCTTTACACTGTGTCTCCTTGTACTCCTGTCTACTTTCTTCATCTCTCTGACTATCCCACTTCTTCTTTGCCAACCTCTTCCTCTGTATACTTTGCAGTACTTCCTCATTCCACCACCAATTCTTTTTGTCTTCCTTCCTCTGTCCTGATGACACACCAAGTATCTTCCTAGCTGTCCCCCTCACTATTTCTGCAGTGGTTGCCCAGCCATATGGCAACTCTTCACTACCACCTAGTGCCTGATTTAACTCCTCCCTGAATTCCACACAACAGTCTTCCTTCTTCAACTTCCACCATTTAATCCTTGGCTCTGCCTTTACTCTATCCCTTTTCTTGGTCTCCAAGGCCATCCTACAGACCACCATCTGATGCTGCCTAGCTATGTTCTCCCCTGTCACCACCTTGCAGTCTCCAGTCCTTTTCAGATCATGCCTTCAACATAAGATATAATCCACCTGTGTGCACTTTCCTCTACTCTTACATGTCACCCTGTGTTTCTTCCTCTTCTTGAAATATGTATTCATGTATTCACCACAACCATTTCCATCCTTTTCACAAAATGCACCACCATCTGTCCTTCCACATTTCTCTCCTTGACACCATACCTACCCATTACCTCCTCATCTCTGTTCCCTTAACCAACATGCCCATTGAAGTCTGCTTCAATCACCACTCTCTCCCCCTTTGGGTACACTCTCCACCACTTCATCCAACTCACTCCAGAATTCTTCTATCTCACACCCAACTTGCAGGGCATATGCATTGATAACATTCATCAATACACCTTTGATTCCCAGCTTCATACTCATCATTCTGTCTGACACTCTCTTCACCTCCAGCACACACTTGACATACTCTTCCTTCTGAATGACCCGTACCCCATTTCTCCTCCTGTTCACACCATGGTAGAAGAGTTTAAACTCACCTCCGATGCTCCTGGCCTTACTCCCCTTCCACTTGGTCTCTTGCACACACTGTATACCTACCTTTCTTCTTTCCATCATGTCAGCCAGCTCTCTCCCTTTACCAGTCATAGCACCAACATTCAAAGTTCCAACTCTCAGCTCCACACCCCTACCTTTCCTCCTCTCCCGTTGCCTCTGGACTTGCCTTCCCCCTCCCCTTCTCCTTTGCCCAACGGTAGCATAGTTTCCACTGGCACCCTGCTGGCAAATATATATATATATATATATATATATATATATATATATATATATATATATACACTACCGTTCAAAAGTTTGGGATCACATTGAAATGTCCATATTTTTGAAGGAAAAGCACTGTACTTTTCAATGAAGATAACTTTAAACTAGTCTTAACTTTAAAGAAATACACTCTATACATTGCTAATGTGGTAAATGACTATTCTAGCTGCAAATGTCTGGTTTTTGGTGCAATATCTACATAGGTGTATAGAGGCCCATTTCAAGCAACTATCACTCCAGTGTTCTAATGGTACAATGTGTTTGCTCATTGGCTCAGAAGGCTAATTGATGATTAGAAAACCCTTGTGCAATCATGTTCACACATCTGAAAACAGTTTAGCTCGTTACAGAAGCTACAAAACTGACCTTCCTTTGAGCAGATTGAGTTTCTGGAGCATCACATTTGTGGGGTCAATTAAACGCTCAAAATGGCCAGAAAAAGAGAACTTTCATCTGAAACTCGACAGTCTATTCTTGTTCTTAGAAATGAAGGCTATTCCATGAGAGAAATTGCTAAGAAATTGAAGATTTCCTACACCGGTGTGTACTACTCCCTTCAGAGGACAGCACAAACAGGCTCTAACCAGAGTAGAAAAAGAAGTGGGAGGCCGCGTTGCACAACTGAGCAAGAAGATAAGTACATTAGAGTCTCTAGTTTGAGAAACAGACGCCTCACAGGTCCCCAACTGGCATCTTCATTAAATAGTACCCGCAAAACACCAGTGTCAACATCTACAGTGAAGAGGCGGCTGCAGGATTCTGGGCTTCAGGGCAGAGTGGCAAAGAAAAAGCCATATCTGAGACTGACCAATAAAAGAAAAAGATTAAGATGGGCAAAAGAACACAGACATTGGACAGAGGAAGACTGGAAAAAAGTGTTGTGGACGGATGAATCCAAGTTTGAGGTGTTTGGATCACAAAGAAGAACGTTTGTGAGACGCAGAACAAATGAAAAGATGCTGGAAGAATGCCTGACGCCATCTGTTAAGCATGGTGGAGGTAATGTGATGGTCTGGGGTTGCTTTGGTGCTGGTAAGGTGGGAGATTTGTACAGGGTAAAAGGGATTCTGAATAAGGAAGGCTATCACTCCATTTTGCAACGCCATGCCATACCCAGTGGACGGCGCTTGATTGGAGCCAATTTCATCCTACAACAGGACAATGACCCTAAACACACCTCCAAATTGTGCAAGAACTATTTAGAGCAGAAGCAGGCAGCTGGTATTCTATCGGTAATGGAGTGGCCAGCGCAGTCACCAGATCTGAACCCCATTGAGCTGTTGTGGGAGCAGCTTGACCGTATGGTACGCAAGAAGTGCCCATCCAACCAATCCAACTTGTGGGAGCTGCTTCTGGAAGCGTGGGGTGCAATTTCTCCAGATTACCTCAACAAATTAACAGCTAGAATGCCAAAGGTCTGCAATGCTGTAATTGCTGCAAATGGAGGATTCTTTGACGAAAGCAAAGTTTGATGTAAAAAAAATCTTATTTCAAATACAAATCATTATTTCTAACCTTGTCAATGTCTTGACTCTATTTTCTATTCATTTCACAACATATGGTGGTGAATAAGTGTGACTTTTCATAGAAAACACAAAATTGTTTGGGTGATCCCAAACTTTTGAACGGTAGTGTATGTATGTATACATATGTGTATATGTATGTATGTATATATATATATGTATGTATATGTATGTATGTATGTATGTATGTATGTATGTATGTATGTATGTATATGTGTGTATGTATATATATATATATATATATATATATACACACACACACACACACACACATAACACTCAATGGTAGGAAAAGTTCTCAACAAATAAGGAGCAAAATAATCCAGTGATTAAAGTAAATTCTTTGACACAGTACAAGCCTGTTGCATGCTGATGATTGCTTATGGCATGAAACAGGCTTGTACTGTGTCAAAGAATTTACTTTAATCACTGGATTTTATATATAGCATTCATTGGTCCAACACTGAGACCCCCTGCAGACCCCCAGAAAGATCCCAAATTTAAGTGAGCTCAACTTTTTCACCATGGCAGCCTTGCAGTTTGGTACACATGTGTATGAATCACCCGGCTGAATATTTTTCCCTCTTGGAGCATTAAGCCCTGCCTGCATCTATTTTCGAATTGTGCATGTTTTGTTTTAGAGATTCTACTGCCAATATCCCAATATTTACAAAATGAGAGTTTCTGAAATATGGTCGTTATTTCATGTGGCACCCTTTTACTGTATACAACAAAAAACTGAGCCATAGCACTTTTTTTTAGTGGTCCCCGAAAGACATTAAAGTGAAACTTCATCCATGTTCTCTTAAATTCTAACAAAACATAATGCCACTTCCTTTGCACCTGTGCATGCATCTTTTCCAACTGAACATTTATGGTGCATTTTGTGTTGGGAAGAAAATTGGAGAAGAGGGGCTGGTTATATCCCAGCAGTTCCTCCAGGGTGGCACGGTGGCCCAGTGGTTAGCACTGTTGCCTCAAAGCAAGAAGGTCCTGGGTTCAAACCCCAGGCCGTCCCAGGTCATTTCTGTGTGGAGTCTGCATGTTCTCCCAATGTCTGCGTGGGTTTCTTCCGGGTGCTCAGTTTTCCTCCCACTATCAAAAAGACAAGCATGTTAGGGATAGTACTCCAGTCTGTGTCCCTGACCCAGGAAATGGAAAGAAGAACTGGAGTTGGTCCCCGGGCACTGCAGCTGCCCACAGCTCCTATACAATAGGATGGGTTAAATACAGAGAACAAACTTCATTGTAACCTACAATTTCATTGTAACTTACAATGACAAAATAAAGTGGCTTTTAACTGCCACTTTTCACGGCAGTGGTTAACACTGTTGCCTCACAGCAAGAAGGTCCTGGGTTCAAACCCCAGGCCATCCCAGGTCCTTTCTGTATGGAGTTTGCATGTTCTCCCTGTGTCTGTGTGGGTTTCCTCTGGGTGCTCTGGTTTCCTCCCACCATCAAAGACATGCATTAGGGTTAATACTCCTGCCTGTGCTCCTGACTAAGGCAATGGAAAGAAGAACTGGAGTTGGTCCCTGGGCACTGCAGCTCCCCACTGCTCCCATACAATAGGATGGTTTAAATTGGGGAGGAAACACTGAGGGCCTCTGGACAGAGGAATTTTTTGGACTGTGTTGCACTGAGTGGACTGTGTTGGCAACTGTTTTTGTTTTTGTTGCTTTGTTCTTTCTGTTTTGTATGTTTTTGGTGGTGTCATTTTTGGGAAATTTGGACGTGTTTTTTGTTTTGTACTGCAGTGGGCTGGGAGAAACGAAATTTTGTTTCTTTGTGTATGCAAGTACATGTAAGAAATGAAAATAAATTGTTCCTGATTCCTGAAATGCAGAGAAAAAATTCATTGTAAGAATACAGTTCATTGTAAGAATGCAATGACAAAATGAAGTGGCTTTCTTCTTATCTGGCATATTTTAAATCTAGGTGGTCATTGTATTACCCATAGGGGATGACATGTTCATTGCCTGTTTTATTGCTTCTTTCAGAGTGGGAAAAAGCTGATGCTAAGATCTAAGCCCATTGTCCAGAAGGTCAAGTTTGACAAGGTGAAAAACATCGCTGAGAAGGATGACATCGATGCCTACTTTTTCTCCTAAAACCTAAGCTGGAAGTCCCCTATAAAGTTTCTGATCAAAACCTGAGTTTTAGTGAGTGCAAACTACCAGGTTGACTAAAGGTTCCTTTAGCCACAATGGCTAGTTAGGACATACTGACATTTTTGTTCATGTCTCTTTCCTCTCAGGATGCTACAAGAATTTAAACATTTCTTTTCAATGGGGTTGTTATTCTTCATCTCCATTATGTAGTGAATAAATCGTTTTGTGATCTTTCAGTGCCTTTAGGACCTTTTTGAAGAAACTATTCTCAGCCCTTGGATAGACTTTTTTTGTTGACTGTCATGAAGAAGTTGCTCTGTTAATAAAGATATCGATTTTGGATTTAACCTGAACACAGAGGCACAGCCTTTCCAGGGCTGAATGATCCATTCTCTCCAATGTAAATGTTTATTGAGTTTTTTTTCAAATATACTTCACATAAATTATAAACTACTATACCCATAATTTCACAATCAGTTTATATTACAAGATTTACTCACCTGTAAAACAGCAAGGATAAAGAAAATGCAACTACATCTCTGGTTGCCAGTGAAAGTTTTCTTTTATTAAAATCTAGCCTGTCAAGTGTTCACATGACTTCTAATTCCTTATCTTTACATATTGCAGTTTAAAAATGTCAACAAAAAGAACTGGCTTAAAAAAAAAAACGAGGGTTGCTTCATACCATTGCCATGATTGTGCTTTGATTCTTTACGTTACTTCTCCGCATGTGGCTCTGGCATTCATTAAATAAACCCAAAGCTAATAAATAGATGACATTATGACACAACAGTTATAACACAACAGTAAAACCCATCTCAGATAATAAAGAGGTGAACCAGCTTGTTTCAACATGGAACTCAACCGCCATAGAAAAATAAATCTGACAAAAAGGTAAAAAGCAATGAAAACAAACAAACAAAAAGCAAGTAGCTCAGTGGTAGTTGTGCACACAGCATATGGTGTCTGTAAGGCAACTGGAGCATAAACAGCACACTGTGTGAGTGTTAATGTGGCACCATAACAATACTGTTAACATCCAGTTGACAAAAAGGCCTCTCGCATGTGCAACAGGCATATGTTTCTTTTACATAAGAGTGCAATCCGTCTTGATTGTAGTAAAAACAGGATTCTATAAAAACAGTTTCAAGATGGACAGTAATATTCCTTTAAATGAAAAAGGACTCCCTCTACCCATCACAAGGTGCATTGGCTTTGGGGTCAATTCCATTCTCTTCCCCAGAATACATTACTTGTGTATCCAAAAAGCTTTGAAAATCCTCGAGAAAACCATTTCACGGAATGGAGGATCTCACATTACGTTTGTTGGTGAAAGCTTTGTCTTTTAAGAGTACTCTTTCTTCTGTGAGCTACTGAGGTCACTGATCAGCAAAGTCCCTGACACATCCTGGAACAACCGAGCCTCGACCCCTTAGCATAGTGGGTTCATTCCAGATCTTGCAGGTTGATGGTGCTCCCTGTGAACTGGGAATTGTCAGAACCGCTGTCATCCTCTGTCATTGCTGAAGGCTCCTGTGATGACACACATCATCAGAGTTAAACTACTCTTTAGCTCACAGCTAAGAGCATAGCATCTATGAAATGGTATCAATTAAATGCTATAGAAATGGAAGAATTAAAAACAACATAAATAGTTGATAGCCATTTTCTCAAGTTATACAATTCCCAAGAGAAAGGCTGTGGCTGAGTCCATAACAGCCTACACTCAAATCAATGTATGCCTGCCAAACCATGCGAGTACAGGATTCCTAACTACTAGAGGTCTGTCAGAGTGCTGGCATGTAGAAGAAATTCAAATGGAGAATGATTATTTTACCTGCAAGATGTTGACAGGCAGGTCAACAGTGAGCTGGGAATGAGAGCTTGAGGGCTGTGAGCTTAGCTGGAAAGGCAAGTCCCCATCACTAGCTGGGTCATCCTGTGCGCACACACTTAGATCAGCATATCTCTACCACAGTGCAGCCATACATCTCCACAATGTGGACTTTTGTTTAGCCATTCTAACCAGTCCTATTTTATTGAAATATCCTGGAATCTTACCTGCAGCAGCTGGATCTGAACATACTGGGCCCCGGTGACAGGGTCCCTGAGAGTCAACCCCCCATTTACTGTGGTGACACCTTCACTGTAACGAGCGCCAGAGGGCGCCAATGAGGTCGAGATGCTGGCGGCCTTCCCTCCTTTACCTTTCCTCTGACCAGAGCCTGAGCTCCCTGGAATGAACAAAGACAACCCAATCACTGGTTGATGTAGGTTGTAAAAACCTCTAGCCATCTACTCCAAGTACAGCACAAGCCCCACAATGCCTTGAATTGGTGACTGAATGGAGTATTACCAGAGCAGAGCGCAGGGCCTCTCTGCTTCTTCTTCTTGGCCAACTGGATGGCTCTGTAGTCAGTCCTAGCTGAGCCTCCACTGTCCTACCATGGACAACATGTACACAGCAGTATTCACAATCATCCAACTTAAACAAAACATCTTACTTGTTGACTTGCTTAAAGCTTGCCACTAAGGATGGGTACCGAAACCCAGCATTAAACAGGCACCGGTGCTAAATTAAAGACCGTAGTATTGATAAGCTCCAACGTTAACGGTTCAGCTATCGGTATTGGAGAAATTAAGAAAATAAATGTCATATTTATTTAGGCTTCATAAACATTATCTTACCCCTTTCATCTGACCAACTCTGTTTCTAATTTTAAATAAGATTTAAGACATTTGTCTATGATTCCCAAACCAGAAGACAGATCTCAGCTTGTCATACGTGGAATCTCTCTGCCTCTCTCTGACGTGCGCGCGCGCGCGCACGCACACACAGACACACACACACACACACACAGAACTTGCTCTCAGTGACAATGGCAGAGAGAGAACTAAACGGTCAAGTCCGGTTATACTTCACTAGAGTCGATGCTGACAATGCTCGTTGCCACAAATGCAACAAGTCTTATGCATTTAAGGGCGGAAACACAAGCAATCTTTGGAAACATCAAGAGAAAGTGCATCAGATACAGGCAGAGAAATACAGTTTTTGACTGCCTAGCTGGTAGTTCATCTCTTGTTGTCCCATCCACCTAAGGTATGTTATGTATGCGAACAGCTAAAGCCCACACTGAGTTATCTAAATTATACAAATATGGGTTAATGATTAAAAGTAACACTCTTGTCCACCCATGAAAAAATAAAGCAGTGTTAATTCTGTTCTTAATTTTTTTTTCTCTCTTAAAAAAGTAATAAAAAGAACGATAAGAGTACCGCTAAGGCTAAGCAGTATCGGTAAGAGTAGTCTACAACTACTGCTTTCGGCTGCTCTCATTAGGGGTCGCCACAGCGGATCATCCGTTTCCATCTCTTCCTGTCCTCTGCATCTTCTTCTATCACGCCAGCCACCTGCATGTCCTCCCTCACCACATCTATAAACCTCCTCTTTTCCCTACCTCTTTTCCTCTTCCCTGGCAGATCCATATTCAGCATCCTTCTCCCAATATACCCAGCATCTCTCCTCTGCACATGTCCAAACCATCTCAATCTTTCCTCTCTTGCTTAAGGTAAGATTAGTAGTACCATTAAAATCTTAACAATACTCATCCCTACTTGCCACAATCTCTACCACTCACCAGGAAGCTGCTCGGTGACACTGCATTAAGCTCCGTGTCTTTCTGTGGGCTGAAGCTGCTGTGACCAGGGAAGACAAACTGAGTGAGAACCTTTCCCCCCTCCTGCGGGCCAAGTACCTCCACACAGCCCAGCAGAGGTCCCGCTCCACCCTGCCCACCCACCTCCACCACCTTGGACGGAGAGGACAGCAGCTCTGCTACAGGGGCTACAGCCAAGGAAGCTGTGGGCTCTGAGCTCAGAGGGTGAGAGAGCGCATGGTCTACAGAGGCACCAGCACCCTGCATAGTGAGGGCACTAAGGTTTCCCAAGGCCTCCGGGGTGACCGTTTGCACATCATCCAGGTTGAGGGTGCCTTGAGGGGGCAGAACATCTCCGACTGTCCCCTCCAGCCCATGATGGGGGCCGATGTCAGAGCTGGTTGCTAGAATGAGAGGGTCCAAAGCCTTTGCCAAGTTGGCACTCGTGCTAGTGCCCAGCGTGGTGCCCACTGAGGAAGGGTCGATGGTGAGGATGCCTGAGCTGACCAAGGAGAGATCCATAGTGAAGGTGCCAGGTGTGCTGCTTCCACCTATGGGCCCACCCATCCCAATGCCCGGTGTAGATGCAGAACCCCCTGGCACACTGGAGAAAAGGGAGCTGAGGTCCAAGTTGGTCAGCTGGTCAGTCCCAGTCATGGCTGGCCCTGCAACAGTTGCTGGAGTAGAGCTGATGAGCTCACTGCTTGGGGTCAGTGTGGGTGTAGTCTCCATCTGGTTCAGAACATCTAGGATTGATGGAGAGGCAGAAGCTATTACGCTTCTTTTAAGCAAGTATTAACTTGCTGTAGTAAAAGTCAAGACTGTAGAATTGAAGTACAAACCCCAATTCCAATGAAGTTGGGACGTTGTGTAAAAGGTAAATAAAAACAGAATACAATGATTTGCAAATCCTTTTCGACCTATATTCAATTGAATACACTACAAAGACAAGATATTTAAAGTTCAAACTGATAAACTTTATTGTTTTTTGCAAATATTCACTCAATTTGAATTTGATGCCTTCAACACGTTCCAAAGAAGTTGGGACAGGGGCAACAAAGACTGGGAAAGTTGAGGAATGCTCAAAAAACACCTGTTTGGAACATTCCACAGGTGAACAGGTTAATTGGAAACAGGTGAGTGTCATGATTGGGTATAAAAGGAGCATCCCCGAAAGGCTCAGTCGTTCACAAGCAAGGATGGGGCCAGATTCACCACTTTGTGAACAACTGCATGAGCAAATAGTCCAACAGTTTAAGAACAACGTTTCTCAACGTACAATTGCAAGGAATCTAGGGATTTCATCATCTACAGTCCATAATATCATCAAAAGATTCAGAGAATCCAGAGAAATCTCTGCACGTAAGCGGCAAGGCCGAAAATCAACATTGAATGCCCGTGACCTTCGATCCCTCAGGCGGCACTGCATTAAAAACTGACATAATTCTGTAAAGGATATTACCACGTGGACCCAGGAACACTTCGGAAAACCATTGTAAGTTAACACAGTTCATCGCTACATCTACAAGTGCAAGTTAAAACTCTACCATGCAAAGCGAAAGCCATATATCAACAACACCCAGAAACACCACCGGCTTCTCTGGGCTAAAGAGGAAAAGGACCATCCAGATTGTTATCAGCGCAAAGTCCAAAAGCCAGCATCTGTGATGGTATGGGGGTGTATCAGTGCCCATGGCATGGGTAGCTTGCACATCTGTGAAGGCACTCTTAATGCTGAAAGGTATATACAGGTTTTGGAGCAACATGGGCTGCCATCCAAGCGACGTCTTTTTCAGGGACGTCCCTGCTCATTTCAGCGAGACAATGCCAAGCCACATTCTGCAAGTGTTACAACAGCGTCGCTTCGTAGTAAAAGAGTGTGGGTACTAGACTGGCCTGCCTGCAGTCCAGACCTGTCACCCATTGAAAATGTGTGGCACATTATGAAGCGTAAAATACGACAACGGAGAGACCCCGGACTGTTGAGCAACTGAAGTTGTACATCAAGCAAGAATGGGAAAGAATTCTACCTACAAAGCTTCAACAATTAGTGTCCTCAGTTCCCAAACGCTTACTGAGTGTTGTTAAAAGGAAAGGTGATGTAACACAGTGGTAAACATGCCCCTGTCCCAGCTTTTTTGGAACGTGTTGCAGGCATCAAATTAAAAATGAGTGAATATTTGCACAAAAAAAAACAATAAAGTTTATCAGTTTGAACATTAAATATCTTGTCTTTCTTTGTAGTGTATTCAATTGAATATAGGTCGAAAAGGATTTGTAAATCATTGTATTCTGTTTTTATTTATGTTTTACACAATGTCCCAACTTCATTGGAATTGGGGTTTGTATGAGTGCATCTTTTCCTTGATTGCAGTTGATCACAAACCATATCAAATTGCAGGCTATTTGTGTGTGTCGTTATAGTCACTTACCAGCACTGAGGTGGTGGTGTTTGAACATGTGGCTCTTAAGGCTGCTGCGTGAGGAGAAGTGCTTGGAGCAGTTGGCCATAGGGCAACGTGTTTTCAGGGTGCTGGCATCCTGTTTATGCTTCTTGGAGTGGATATAGAGGCTGCTACGTGCTGAGAACTTGGCATTACAGCCTAAAGAACATGAGATTCAAAGGGTTAACTGGCCAAATAATTTTAGCACAGAGTCAAAGTAGAAGTAATCAGTGGGTCATTCCCCAAAGTAGTGTGGCAGCACTGTATCATCACAATGACCACTTCCATTCAGTTAGCCCACAAATAACAGGCATCTGTTACCAATGGGAAGATGCAGTTACTAACTGCACATTTGTTCAGCTGACCTATACTGACCTTCTGCATGGCACTGGAAGGGCTTGGTGCCCAGGTGGGTGATACTGTGGCCTTTAAGATGCTCCGCCCGGGTAAAAGACTTCCCACAACCCTCCTCTGGACAGGTGAAGCGACGGTCATCATCATGCTTCCTGATACACAGATACAGGGCAGGAGGTCATGCTTACTAAGGTTCTCTTGTTAAAAAAGACACCAGCATGATTTACATACACAAGTGAAAAAGAGCATTATCACAAAAACACTTACCGTTTGTGACGGAGCAACTTTGACATGCAGGTGAAAGACCAGCCACAACCTTCTGAGTCACAGACAAATGGCCTTTCACCTAGAACAAGAAAGACATTCATTCATCAAGATCTGACTATGTGGACCAATTTAGAAACTAAACTTGATGTAACAAGAACAAGGAGGGTGAGGGGAGATATGCCATTGGGGTTAGTGGATTCAACAATCACTATCCTGGTCCTGGGAGGGTGCCACGAAGCCCATCTTACCCTCTCAACTGAGCCCTCCATAACTTAACTGCTGCCCAGGTTCTCTGACATATAACGTACACTCCCAATCATCGTGGCCAACAACTCAAACATGAACAATATCAACCCCACATGGCACAGATGGTTTAAAAAGCAGGCTGGACACTGGGAAGAAGTCTATCGTCTCCACTATTTGAGAGACACAAAGGGATAGTAGACATAGTTTTATTTCCACACCTGATTTATGACCTTTTTTTTTTACTACTTTATTAATCCCCTCTGAGGAAATTCTCTCTCTTCATTTAACCTATCCTAGCTGTGTAGTTTGGAGCAGTGGGCAGCCGCTGTGCAGCGCCCGGGGACCAACTCCAGTTCGTTTTGCCATGCCTCGGTCAGGGGCACAGACAGGAGTATTAACCCTAACATGCATGTCTTTTTGATGGTGGGGGAAACCGGAGTACCCGGAGAAAACCCACCGCAGACACAGGAAGAACATGCAAACTCTACACAGAGGATGGCCTGGGATGACCCCCAAGGTTGGACAACCCCAGGGTTCGAACCTAGGACCTTCCTGCTGTGAGGCGACAGTGCTAACCACTGGGCCACTGTGCCGCCCACACACTGGGCCTCCACTTCAATTTCCTGTACAAATAATATTGACATGCTTTCTACCGTCTAAAATGTAGTGGACATCATCAGAACAGGAGTAGATCCAGGAGACTCGTGAAAATATGGAACCTTGTCTGTGGTCACAAGTCTGAGTGATAAAAGATGTTGGCAGCCTTTCCCAAGATGCCATACTAATGGACAATACTCACTTAACAAAACATAGACCAGAATGGCATGTCAATGGTCCTGTCCCTCTGCAGCCAGTATAAGTGATCTAATTTTTCATCAACACCAATCTAATATGCTTCTCTCCACCATTACATTCTGTTAATTTTGAAGTATGAAATGGAAGTTTCACAAAAAAACTTTTTTCCCTAGATTGTATGTTTTTATTAGTATAGAGGCTAATTCTCTGCTTCAGACTGAAGAACCCCCTCCCAGTCCATCTCACACACACAATTTTATATCTTGGCTTTATAACAGCTTCATAAGTATTATCCAGAATTTTCTGAGTGATCAATTTCAGCAAATGAGAATTTGGTTTCTTACACACAATCAAGTTTTTTGTCTGACTCAATTACATATTAGTGAGTAATTGGGTCAGACATAATATTCATAAATATTGTTGCATATTTTCATCTCATTCAATCTGCATATAAATACACACTGAAATGAGGAAAGGGACAATAAATAAAAACTTGCATGAGATTTGGCTGTATAGCCAAGTTATTTCAACTTCACTATTTTGCAGTTTGCATGCAAGAGAACCTAAGTTGGTTTGTTAAAATGGCTTGGAAAGAGCCCATATAGTCTGTTCACAGGCACATGGGTACAGTAAGAACAAGAGAAAGCAACAGATCTAGTTCTTTCTTTCTCATACATACACTGTACTATACTTTTGCCCAAGTAATAACCATTACTGTATCATCATTTAATTTTCAATTGCACGGAACTATGTTGTTGTATTACATAAGAAAAGACTTTATAGTTCACCCCCCCCAAAAAACAAAACAACACATAATTGCTGTTGTATTTTGTAGGGCTTTTTCACTGCGGAATTGAAAATGGAATCAAATATCAATTCTTTCTAGTATTGTATTCAAGTTTAAAATGCTGGCATCTTAACAACTCTAATTACATGATGATCATAGCAGTTTTGATTCAGTCATAAATGTTTGACACAAAGCCATTAAATATACAACAAAAAGGGTTATTTTATTACATTTAGTTCAACATTGCACAGTCAATATAGTGAGTGCAATTTATCAATCAAAACTTTCATTATGAAGCAATTAATCTGAAAGGGAATAACATCAACAACAGATTGTCATTTGAATAGTCAAGCGTCATATCTGAGCACTACTTTAAATATTCTGATTAAACATCTCAAACATTATTACCAGTGGTGATGCGCATGATAATCTGACCTCAATACAAGTGTAGGAAATGCATGTTAATGCCTAGGAATACCATTTGGCTTAATCATAAATGCATAACACCAAGAGAAAAGAGCTCCACGATTCAAGGAGCCTGTGCCTTCAAGTCTTCATTTAATTGCCACAAGACAAACATGCCAACTGAGCTACTTATGCAACAGTCTGCAATACTCACACACAGAACTTGTTTGGGTCTACAGCCTACCTGTGTGACTTCGCATGTGGATCTTGAGGCGGCAAGCCTTGTCATATGTCTTGTCACAGCCCGGGTAAGTGCAGGTGAAGTGGCCCGTCTCTCTGAAGTGCGTGCGGTTGTGGGAAAAGAGGGCACTAAAGGTGATGAAGGTCTTTTCGCAACCTGGATGGGGAGAAAGGAAACATGAAGGGCAATGTTACATAGACAAAAAGATATGGCAACATAGCTGTATTACAAATATTCAAGGTCAATTATGCAGGTGAAAAAATAATTTATATTTTCCCTGTCCAGCCTATGTCTGTTGTGTTAAAGGCTACAATGGTAAAGGAAATTTTTGGGTACAGTTTCTTTAATATTATCGTTTAATATAAATATTTACAGTAGAACATGTGGGTATTAGTAAATGTTTCTGTTATGCAACAAATCATTGCATTAAAACAGGGAGAATGTGATGATGATAAACTACTAGAGCAGATTTAGCATTATATCTCTAAATCTGTTACCACATTGTCTACCATGCCCACTCAGCACCTATTGCACACCTACTCATCCTTGATGAGGAATCTCACCTCTGATGATCTTCCTGGTGGCTTGCAAAGTTTCATTTCCTAAAAAGTTTTTTTTCTTTTTCTGTCGGGCTCTTCCTCATCTGTATTGAGGATAGTGGGTACTGTCCATTATCGTTTACTGTCTACACATTTTTTCCTGTATGAATGTAAAGCCCCTTGAGACCGTAACTGTGATTTTGGACTATACAAATACATTTGACAAGGAAATAAGAAAAACATGTTCAAGCAAAGCGTCATAATACATTCCAGATTTTACCTGGAAATTCACACTTGTAGGGCCTCTGGGGCTCAAAGTGGACCCTCTGGTGATTGGTGAGTCGTGTGGCACTGCGAAACCTCTTGTTACAGATCTCACAGACGAAGGCATTCTCCTGATCATGCACTTTGACATGGGCTTTCAGGTTGTATATGGTGGTGAAACGCCTGCCGCAGCCCTCAAACTGACAGGTGTGTGGCCTCTGCTTGTCATGGGACTGGAGGTGGCGCTTCAACTTGTAGGAGGTGGCGAAAGCCCAGCCACAGCCCTCGACAGTGCACTGGTAGGGTCGAGGGTCCTCAGCGTGGTTAAGGAGAAGGTGAATTTTCAGTTTCTGGCGTGTGGCAAACGCACAAGAGCAGCCTAGTTCGGGACAGCCAAAAGACTCCATTGTCTCCTTCTTGGACTTGACCAGATGCACAGACTGTAAGTCACTGTCATCACAGCTTGCGACCGTGGCTTTAGGAGAGTGAGCAACCAAATCACCCTCTGTTATGGCACATAGTGTCCCCGTCTCCTGCTTGACGATGGGACAGGGGTCCAGAGAGGTGCCCAGCTCGGACAACGAACAGTCATCCACCAGGGTCAAGTCAGAGTCGCTCACGGACAAGCTGGGCCGCGGATCCTCATGTTGTCCAGAGCCAGACACCCCGAGAGTGCTGATTTTACCTATAGATTTAGTACCACTGTCGTAATTAAGAAGAACAATATCCTCGTGGTCTTTCATGCCCAAATGTTCCTTAAGGCTGATCATGTCATCATCTTTGTGGACGTAGCCCTCGGGCGGGGCTGCAAGCGTTAATATGCCGTTTTCAATGGTCACTATGATGCTTTGGTTGTTTATCATGATAGTTCCCGAGAAGGTTTCGCTGGCGGCGGCACTCGCCGTGGCCATGTCCGCGTTTGTGTTCTGCTGGAGCCCGACTGCGTCGGAAATCAAGTCGGAAGTGTCCATGGCGTCGCCCATGTTGACGGCTTTCACGATGCATGCGTTTTCAGCGACCAAAGTGCAGCCATCGTCGTTGTAATTGTTGTTGTTATTAACATTGTTATTATCTCGAGGCTGTAAGGAAAGCTCGCCGGTCAATCTGTCTTTGCCTACAGTGCATACTTGGACACGACTCCCATCGCCATGTTCGTTGGGTAGAACAACACCTTCGACGGTCTGTTTAGCGTTCTCTGTAACCGCCGCCTCCCCCCCTTCAGCCGATTCTTCGCCTAAAAAGTTGCACACATCATCGGATTTTCTCAAGTCCTTCTTTGCTTCGAGGCAGTCCAAGTTTTCATCCGACGACACGACAAGGATATCGGCATTCTCAACCTCCATGGAGCCTCCGCGGGGACTAATTTTACAACCGTCTTTGCGTTCGCCTCTCATCTTATCGCCGCTCTCAGATAGCGCGTCCGCTCGGTGTTTGCTCGTTTCCCCGCTGCCATCCTTTTGGACGACGTTGAAAACGACATAGAAATCCTCGGTGTTTGTGTTTGCCCTGCCCGTGTTGTTGCTGCTCCCCCGGTCAGCTGCGTTCCTCTCGGCCGCTAGCGACGACGGCTTCTGCTGCTGCTGCTGGGAGGCGCCGTCTTCGCGATGCTGCCGTAAAACCGGAGACAGAAGTCGCCGCTGTTGCGAGCGCTGCTCTCCCCCCTCGGACGGAGGCAACGCCATTTGCAATATGGTGTCTCCGCTCCTTCTGTCACGTCTGAACGCGGGTTTGGAGAACTCAAGTTGAAGCGACGGTGCCTTCACGTTACCGAATCCAACATCACCGGGTTCGGGGTCGTGTTCGTCGTCCTCTTCATGTTTGCAAATACGCCGGCGGGTCCCGCTGCCATTTGCCACCAGCGGGCAAAATGGAGAAGCTCCGATCGGCCCGTCGCCCTTATCACTTTGGGGCCCGTGTAGTTCCACAAATCCCCCCGCATCGTTATCTCTGCAAATTGCGTAAGACGGTGTCTCAGTTGTAGCGCTCAGCGAGGATGAGCCAGTTCCACGTAGGGCGCCATGTTGACTGTGAATGTTTTGGGCATCGGAGAGCCCCTGGATTTCCATCTTGGTATCCCTGTAGCAGCAGTGGATAAAAGGCCCGCCCTGCATGCGGAGGGAGATCCGTGGGGGCCACCTCACAATTTTTGGCCAACCGGTGCTTTATTTGCGCTTTTACTCCGGAGAAATTGCGGACTGGATTTAAATGCATTGGGTATTATGAAGCTCTCCCAATCCAAGATGTAAAATTCACCGGTATCAATAAAGCTTACATTCTGTGGTGAATTACCAAGCAGTCACGGCCTGCATGCTATCAGTTATTGAATAAAGAGCCGAGTATTAATGTCGTATATTCAGCGTTTTCCAACGTGACTATATTGCACGTTTAAACAGATGCCACTAAGGGGCAGTATAGCACAATTATATATGAACTTTACGGCGCTCTTAAACTTGGGTCGACTCCACGATTTAACAAATAATTAATGAAAAGAATGTTACCGTTCATTCGTCCCTCATGTTATACTAACTCAGTTAATTACTTTTTTCCCATTTCACCGTTGGAAAGTTTCTACAGGGGTATGGTGCATTCCTTCATTCCAGCGTGAACAAACGGGTAGCCCGCACCTGTCACTGATTGACAGGTGTCTTAATACAAGGACTAACACGAAAAAACTAGATCTAAACTAGAAATGGAAACGAATGATCCGCTGTGGCGACCCCTAACGGGAGCAGCCGAAAGTAGTAGTAGACTAAAAAACTAGATCTGCGCTTCCAATGTTTTCTGATGCTGTAAAACGTGTGTTTACATCGATAGTGATTTAATTTTAATGACATAAAATGCTTGTTTTCCACCATCCATCCATTATCCGAACCGCATTCCTGCTCTCAGGGTCGCGGGAATGCTGGAGCCCATCCCAGCAGTCATATGTCAATATACCTCAATTTTAAATGGTAAAATAAATCACAGATTTGAATTTTAACATTATCAAAACATGAATAGTTAGGGAACCTAATGATTTGATATGACATTCAATTTTATTGCAAAAAAGTTTAATTTTAACATGGTAGTGTAGAGGATGTAAGGAGACGAGACCACTTATACTTTTGACCACACAGCCATGGGGTCGTTTATTTCCTCCAACTCATTTTAAGTGAATAGTTTTCAATAACAAAACCTCAGCCTCGTGTCTACCCAAAATCCCCCTTGCTAACGCCTCCCACTGTCTTAAAAGGGACCGTCTCTGGTCCGCATGGTGAATATGTAACCTTCAAGTAGGTCACTTCACATGCCCCCCCAGAATTCACCATGACAAAAGAAAATCAACGTAGTGGGGGACGAATAATGCGGCCAAAACGGCTCCTCTTGAAGGGTGTAGGGGCAAGGGGGTGTCCATCGTGCCGGATGAAGACGCACCCGGCCGACTTTAGGTCCTTGGGGACGTAACACTGAGGGAGGCCGTGCCGCAAAGTTGGGACTGGAGTGAAAATGCCGGCGCCGTCCTGGAACACTGCCCGTTGGCGGGCAGCAGACCAGGGTGCCGCGCCGTCCGGAGGAAATTCCCCCGGGAGTGGCTGGCCGTAAACCAGCTCGGCCGACGAGGACTGGAGGTCTTCCTAAGGGGCAATCCGCAGGCCAACTATGACCCATGGCAGCCGGTCCACCCAGCTGCTGTCTGTGAGGCTGTCCCGAAGAGCGGCCTTCACAGAACGATGAAACCGCTCACATAAACCGTTGCCCTGCAGGTTGTACGCCGTGGTGCAATGGAGCTTCACCCCTATAGGCTTTCAGCGACTGCAGTCCAGAGCTGTGAGAGATGTGAACTGTGGGCCCCAGTCAGAAGTGAGTTCAGATGGCGTGCCAAACCGGGCTACCCAGGACCCGATAAATGCCCGGGCCACCTCGGCAGACGTGGTGGATGACAACGGAATAGGCTTCGGCCACCTGGTGGTCCTGTCCACCATGGTGAGGAGGTAAGTGAAACCACGGGAGGAGGGAAGGGGTCCCACTAGGTCCACACTGACCTAGTGGGCGCCAGGGGTGCCTTGGTGTGGAGGTGAACCTTGGAGCGCTGACACGCCACACAGGTGCCTGCCCAGTCCTTGACGCCCTTCCTGAGGCCATGCCACACGAACTTGGCCCCCACCAACTTCGTTGACGCTTTCACGCCTGGATGTGAAACCATGGATGGCATCAAAAACCCACCGCCGCCAGCCAATGAGCACCATGGGCCGGGGCTGACTCGTGGAGATGTCACAGAGTAGCGTGGCCCCGGCGTCGTCGAACACAACATCCTTCAACTGCAGCCCGGTGCCAGCGGTCCGGTAGGTCTGCACTTCTGTGTCAGCAGCCTGGTCTGCAGCCATGGCTGCGTAGTCGAGTCCCAAGTGGACGGGGCCCCCACCATCGCCCGGGAGAGGCAGTCGACGGCGAAGTTGTCCTTGCCGGCGACGTGCTGGATGTCAGTGGTGATCTCTGAGATGTAAGAGAGCTGGCGCTGCTGGTGCCCAGACCACGGCCCAGTGGTTTTGGCCATGGCGAACGTCAGCGGCTTGTGGTCCACAAACACAGAGAACCGGCGGCCTTCCAGCAGGAACCGGAAGCGCCGGATGGCGAGAAACAGGCCAAGAAGCTCCCGGTCGAAGGTGCTCTACTTCCTCTCACTGCTGCGCAGCTAGCGGCTGAAAAAAAGCGAGGCGAGCGGTTGCCAGGCTCCACCCACCCACTGCTCATACACTGCCCCCACGGCGTAATTTGAGGCATCCGTGGTGAGTGCTACTGGGGCAGTTGGTGATGGGTGCGCCAAAAAGGCGGCGTCAGACAGCGCAGCCTTAGCGTCCTCAAACGCCTAGTTCCTCTCTTCCGAACAGTCCACTGGGCCCTTCGGGGTCGTTACCCTTCAGAGCAGGGGTCGGGAACCTTTTTGACTGGGAGAGCCATAAAAGCCAAATATTTCTAAATATATTTCATTGAGAGCCATATAGTATTTTTAACGTATAATAAATTAAATATGTCTTACTTTTAATGCGACTTCTGGTGCTGCATGGTTTTGCTGATGGCCTTGTAGTCTGGTTCATACGTGGTGAGGTTGAGCTTCATGCAGGCGTTGAGGCTTCCATCAGCTAAACGTGAGCGTAGGTTGGTCTTAATGTTCCTCATATGCGAGAAAGACTGTTCACATGCATATGTAGAGCCAAACATGGTCAATACGGCAATACTCACACGCTGCATTGTGTGGTATGTCACAGGAAGCTCGTTCCAAGTTTTAAGAATCAGCTGGTCTTCAGGTTGAAGATTTTTAATTTCTGTCCACTTGTGTTCCCTCGCCAGCTCTGCTCGCTGTCACGCAAGACTTTCCAACTCTCCATTAAGTGACTTGAACTTACTCATCCACATGTCTGATGCCTTCAGGTCAGCAACTTCCAGCTCAAAGTCTCCGATAGAAACCCCGGGGATGCATGTCAGGTCGATTTTGTCCACTGCACACTCATGTGGATGAGTGATGAACTTGAAAAGACCAGTGCGCGCACGAAATTCTCCAAAACGTGCTTTGAATGACTGCAGGAGATTGAACGTAAAGCCAGCTAGCTGCTGGAGATCCAGATGTTGAGTGGAGTCACTTGCTAAGCATGCATCTCTAAATTGTTGCAGTCTTTCAAAGTGCAGAAGACGACCTGTTTCAATGTCCCTGAGAAAGACTTCCAGCTTGCTTTCAAATGCAAACACTGCTTGTTGAAGGGATGAGATTGTATTTCCAATACCTTGCATTTTCACATTGAGCTGGTTCAGATGGCCAGTTATGTCCACGAGATAGTGAAACTGCAGGAGCCAGTCAGTGTTGTCTAGCTCAGGATGCTTGACGCCTTTCATTTCAAGAAAAGTCCGGATTTCACTCAGGCAAGCTGCAAAACGGCTGAGCACCTTCCCCCTTGACAACCAACGCACGTTGCTGTGTAAAAACAGACCGGGATAATGATTCCCAACTTCTTCTAACAGAGCTTTAAACTGGCGATCATTTAAAGCTCGGGCAACAATAAAGTTGACCACTCGAATGACCAGAGACATCACCTCGCCAAGCTCCTGGCCACACGTCTGAGCGCAAAGCGCCTCCTGGTGCAGGATGCAATGAAAACTTAGGATGGCTCTCTTTTCATGTTCACGGAGAAGCGCTACAAATCCTTTGTTCTTCCCCAACATACAGGGTGCACCATCAGTACAGACAGAAATAAGTTTATCCATCGGTAGTTTTTTTTCTTTAGCAAACTCCATGAAAGACATGAATAAATCCTCTCCTCTTGTTGTCCCTTTCATTGGCAAAACAGCCAAGCTTTCCTCACGCAGTGTGTCACCTGCAGCATACCTGGCAATGATACTGCACTGAGATAGATGGCTAACGTCTGTTGACTCATCTAACGCGAGAGAAAAGTATGTCCCGGCGTTTATGTCCTTAATTTGTGTTTCCTCGACTTGATTTGCCATCATGATGCTACGATCGTGCACAGTTCTTGCTGACAGGGGCATGTCTTTTATTCGTTTGATTATCTTGTCTTTATTTGGGAAGTCATCAAACAGTTCATTGGCCACATCAAGCATGAATGTTTTGGCATACTCGCCATCTGTGAATGACTTTCCATTCCTTACTATTGCCAAAGCCCCCGCAAAGCTAGCGGAATTCCCGTCACCTTGCTTGGTCCACACACGTAGTTGCTGCTGACTCGTCTGCACTCTCCGCTGTAGCTCCTCGCATGCCCTTTTCCTGCTGTCCCCCGCTGGATATTTCGATGCAAATGAAGCATGGTGCGTATCGAAGTGCCGCTTTATATTTGACCGTTTCATCGATGCAATTTTATCATTGCATATTAGACATACCGCAGATCCTGCTCTCTCCACAAATGCAAATTCCTCTGTCCACGCAGCCTGGAATGCACGGTAATCATCGTCTTTTTTTCTTTTCGCCATCTTTTCCGTTACAAGGGTTGAAGCGGATAAACTAGTTGGCTATCTGATAAAATTGATTTCTTCACCTTTACAATGACCCGGACATGCTCGCGAGCCATTGGTTCCCGACCCGACCCACGGGTGACCCGTGACCCGTGAAATTTATCTTCAAAACTAATTTCTGTTTACTTTAAAATGACACGGTATTATTAAGAAATATCACAAGTATTTTAAAATCAGTTCCAAACTGATTTTTTTGAAAAAAAAATAAAATTTCAACTCAAAATTGTCTGGGAGCCATATGCCGTCACCGGAAGAGCCATATATGGCTCGCGAGCCATAGGTTCCCGACCGCTGCTTCAGAGCCTCATACAGGGGGCGCATGAGATGAGCCGCCCGGGGAATTAACCTGTTGTAAAAGTTCAACCATGCCCAGGAACTCCTGCAGGGACTTCACCGTGTTCGAGCGTGGGAATCTGGCGACGGCGTCCACCTTGTCGGGGAGGGGGGTTGCTCCGTCCTTTGTAACCCGGTGCCCAAGGAAGTCCATGGCTGGCAGGCCCAACTGGCACTTTGCCGGGTTGACGATGAGCCCATGCTGGCTGAGCCGCTCGAGCAGCTGCCGGCGGTGAACCAGGTGCTCCGCCGCGGACGTACTGGCCACGAAAATCTCGTCCAGGTAAACAAAGAGGAACGGCATATCCCGCAGCACAGTCCACGACCCGCTGAAAGGTCTGCGCAGCCCCCTTCAGCCCAAACGGCATTCTCAGGAACTCGGAACAGGCCGGCCCATCCTGTGGGCGAACCGGCACCTGGTGGTATCCGCGCACCAGGTTCACCTTGGAGAAGATGACCGCCCCGCCAAGTACACGGAGAAAGTCCTGGATGTGCGGGAAGGGGTAGCGGTCCGGCGTCGTGGCGTTGTTGAGGCGGCGGTAATCACCTCATGGGCGCCAGCCGCCGTTAGCCTTCGTGACCATATGCAGGGGGAGGCCCACGGGCTGTGGGAGCGTCGCACGATGCCGAGGCGCTCCATGTTGGCCAACTGTTCCCTGGCGATGGCGAGCTTGACTGGGTCGAGGCGCCGTGCACAGGCGTAGACTTGGGGGCCCGTGGTGGTGATGTAGTGTTCCACTCCGTGCTTGGTGACTGCTGACGAGAAAATGGGCGTTGTGAGGTCTGGAAACTCAGCGAGCAAACGCTGAAATTCATCCCAGGTGGTAAGCATGTTGGACAAGCCGATGGGACCCGCCTCCCCCAGCGTACATGCGTAGGAGCAGAAGGAGACGGCGTCAACCAAGCGGCGGTTTTTAACATCTACCAACAGCCCATAAGCGCGCAAGAAATCCGCACCCAGGAGGGGAATGGACACCTTCGCCATCAAAGTCTCAGCCGAACCGCCGACCTCCACATACCTCGTGCCATAGGTGCGGATGGGGGTGCCGTTGGCAGCATCCATGGAGGGGCCGAATCCGCCGGCCATCACGTCCACTGGTGTCGCAGGCAGTATGCTCCGCTGTGCGCCCGAATCAACTACGAACCGCCGGCCGGAGATGGTGTCCTGAATAAACAGCAGCCTGCCTTCCTGGCCAACGCTTAGCGCTACTATTGAGCGCCGGCCCTGGCTTTTACCGCCCTGCTGAAAGTGCATGGTGCACGGTCTTGCTTGGCTTTGGCTCCAACCCTAGCATGGTAGAAGCACAGTCCCCCTGAGTCCTGCTGCCGACGAGAAACTGCTGTCGCGGCGACGCCCGCAGCCTCAACCGGCGGTGGTGGAAGAGCGCGGGCAGGCAGCAGAGCGGCCGCACACCGCTGTCGGCTGGCCAGAAAAATCCTGTCAGCCTCCGCGGCCAACTCCCAAAAGTTGCTGGTGGTGGACAACTTGGAGCTGGCCAAGGCAGCACGGACGTGCGAGGGGAGCTGACGGAGGAACAGCTGGCCGAAAAGGAAGACGGGGTCGCACGAACCCAGCATACTCAGCATCTTGTCCATTAGCTCCGATGGCTTGCCGTCTCCCCAGCCTCGCGGCGAAAACAACCAGTCCGCCCGCTCCACCTCTGCTAGCTCCAAAGCCTGCAGCAAGTGTCTTTTAATCATACCGTACTTATCCACGGGCGGCGGGGCTTGCAGCAGGCCCAATATCCATGACGCTGTAGATGTTCCGAGTGCCGCCACGACGTAGTGGTACTTGGTCTCATCCACGGTGGTATTCCTAATAGCGAACTGGGCTGCGATGTGAGCGAATCATGCTGCCGCAGCCGTTTCCCAGAAGTCGGGCAGTTTGAGCTAGACGGCGTTAGCCACTGCCGCTGCACTGGTAGCTTCGTTCGCCATGGCTCACGTCGGGGTCACCAATGTGGAGGATGAAAGAAAGGAGACGAGGCCTCTTCTACTTTCGACCACACAGCGGTGGGGCTCGTTTATTTCCTCCAACTAATTTTAAGTGAAGTTTTCAATCCCAAAATTTCAGCCACAATCCCCTAACCCCTCCCACTGTCTTAAAGGGACCGTCTCTGCTCCGCATGGTGAATATGTAACCTGCGAGTAGGTCACTACAGTAGCACTATCACGTATTGTGGAACAGTTTGTATAAATTAACATGGTCTGCACTACAACTGCAGCTTGGAGACGTATTTAACATATTTTACCGTGGTATCGCATTTAAATTGTGGTGTTTTGCAGGGGCTCTCTGGCAGAATAGTTTCAGTGAAATAAATCAGACACTTGAACATAATCCAATGTTAAGTTGCTGTTTTGTAACAGCGAAACAAGGAGAAGAGGCAGTAGCCCATAACAGCCCAATAGCCCACTGTTCCAAACAATGCAGAAACCACAAACCTTGGGCCGGAGATGATCCTTAAATAGCATCTTTATTTTATTCCTAAGCAAGTGCTATAAAACAGAGACGCTCTTATTCAATCAATTGTGACGGACACAGTTAGATACAAAATAACACTTATTTATAGTTTCAGAGAAAAACAAAATGAACAGCGATTCTTCACAAAGTAGTCTGTACATCAGTTGAGATATGCTTACACTTAACCCACATGTAAGCTTTCACAGAACACATCAGAATGGGAAGGGTAGTGAGCAGAGCAATAGTAACTGTCCATTGTCATTGATATTATCAACTAATACACACTGCATATGAAGCTTGACATGCTTCATACCAAAATACTGTATTCACCAAGTCATCTGACTTGAGGTTGTTGTAAGTTATCGCAATACACATGCATGCACCATGTTCCATACACCTTGTGTGATTATAATCTACCCTACTTTTCACATATCTCCTATATATTTGGGATTATTCTCTTGGCAGTTCATTCAAGTATACCGTACACAATAAAGAACATTAAAATGACATGTTTTCTTTGAAAAAACCCAGCACAGCACACAAGTCACACATTTAGGAATGTTGAAGTCACGTTGAAATCAGAATAAGGATATTTTTGTGACACGTACAACCACTGGCAGCATATCAGCTAATTATGCATGCAAAATGACACGTGTGTCCTTACATTGTGTTTTCATAGAAAAATAGAATCCTCCCTATCATACTGAGATAAGACAAATATAAGGCCACGTGTCCATATCCTTTCTGGTACAATATGTAGACACATTCGCCACTTGATAATTGTCCCTTATGGCATGTTATGAGTTTGAGCACTGAGCTGGATGTGTGATGTGGACGGGCCAAATTAGTTGGTGTAACAAAGCTTCTGCCTATCAAGAATGTACATGCTGTATGGGGATTTTCGCAGGGAAGATGTCGCCATTTTTACCCCATGCTTAAAAAAAAAAGCCTTGAAGCTCGGAGGCAAACGTGTCAACTCAGTTGCACTATTTATGTCTGTCGTAGTGGGTTTGAGACAGAGAAAGGGACAGGGATCATAAGGGAGAGCAGAACCTGTAAAGTCCAGTACAAGGCTTCTGTTAAAAAACAGCTCACCTTGCTCCAATAACTGCAGCTCACAAACAAAGGCACAACAAAATAAATCACTGAGTAAAAAAAGACATGTCTAAAAAAGTTTTACATGCATTGCAAGTGCAGCGGTTCATACCGTAGCTTATGAGTCCAGGCGTACAACAGCAGAAAATATGTAACCATATCGTGGACATCGGATCAGAACTGAAGAGGGAAAACTGCATACATTTGCAAGAGAAAAGCAGCACATTGCAGAGCCTTCAAAAAGAGACCGAGTTGCAGGGGACAATAACTTCAGAGAGAAATATATGCCACTCCTACTCCCATTTTCTCTTGGCGTCTCCCTGCCAGTGAAAGTGGAGAATAGGAAGGTGACCCTGACACTTTTACCCCCTTGCTGCTACATGTGAAGTGCAAACTTCTTGTCTTTGAAATGTGCAGTGACCAGCTATTCTCACTGTAAACAGGTAGATGCTCCAGAGACTTTGAGAAAGGGAGGCAGGTTTGCCACCATTGACCACCCACCTCGTGAATGATTAATTCCAAATGATGTCCCAAGCTAAGAAAGTAAAAATGCAGAAGAGACGAGAATAACTTCAAAAGAATCGCAGAATACACGGAGATGGTTACGTTCAGCCTTGCTGCTCAGGCTATTATAATCTGCGCACTATGATTTGGTTAAATTGTATGGCATCTACAGAAAATGGACATGCTAGGGCAAGGGAAATTTCAGTTTGTGCTCCATCTCAAAACCAATTTCATGTCCTTGTATTTCCTGAAAACACATATACATGTGTTTGGGAGGTGCTTGCAATAGCTGCACTTCGGTGATGTTATTTGCAACTTCCTGATGCTCCACTTCTAAACGTCCATTTCAAACACCATTTGAATTTCATGATCAATACTCTTCAATACAGCAATACAGAGCACAATTTTGGATGCAGAAAAAAAAGCATGTCTTGTGGCTCACATATCCCACAATATACAGTGTGGGCTGGCAAAACCGTGGCAGCATTTCATTTTTGCCTTCCTCTATTTTCAGGTCTCCGTTTTTACTGTCAAGCCAAGCCTCTTAAGTACCCTGAGAAAGAACCAAACAGAAAAGGAAATAAGCCTCTGTCGTTGGCTTTCTTTGAGTTGATAGAAACTGTGACTGGCTACTTTTCTATTTATTACACTGTACAAGAGAAACTCTTATCACCATGGGCAAGGACATTGGCGTGGAAATCAAATTGAACAGAATGGAGTCACAACACACACACTCAACTTGGGTGCCATGAATGTTATATACTGCATGCGGTGGTTGCATGCAATAGTCAGTGCCATTGCTGTGGGGGCAAAAGTCCAACTCCTTGATGCCTCTTGTCCATTGTTTAACATGCATGAGGTCGATGACTTGGGGTGCGATACTCCCCTTAATGGTCACTTTCCATTTGAAGCCTTCAGACAGATACAGTCATTACATCAGGTATGAAATGACAACAGAGCTCAGCATTGCAAATATTGGGAAAAATGAGTTCCTATGCAAGAGCTTTTTAATGAAGAGCTTACTGTAGGAATCACCATGAACCTCTTTTACTGTAGTCTCTTCAGGTTTTGTCCTTCTGTCCCAGTGAGGCGTTCATGTGTAAACCCATTCGTCTTTGATGACCTAACTCAGACACTGATTTTCTTCAACACATCCCTTAACCCTAACTCTCACACATACACACACACACACACACACACACACACACACACACACACACACACACACACACATGCACGCACTTACGCACACACAAACACACACACACACACACACACACACACACACACACACACACACACACACACACACACACACACACACACACACACACACACACACACAGAACTCCTATTTGAATCCTTGTGCTTATTGCTCCAGTCTGCTGCCCTCATCTCAGGCATGCATGTTGCGTCCCTTGTGGGCAGGGGCGGTGGTTGAGGTGGTGGTGGCCTCGGTGGAGGACTCAGAAGTGGCGGGCAGGGCAGGCCTGGGTTCAATCCCCCGGCTCTTCATGAAAGACAACAACTGGTCAGGGATCTCAGCTAGGACATCTTTAGCCAGCCTGGCCATGCTTAGGACCTGGTTCCCTGACCGGTCAATATAGTCTCGGAAAGGAACAAACTAGATGAAAAGGGAGAAAAAAGGAGTATATGTAAGTGAGTCCACCCAGATCTACAATTTACTTATTTTGGTGAACCTTTTGGTCCACTGGCCTTTCTCAAGACGAAGAGGGTATTTTGAAATATGTTGACTAAAATGTGAACAAATTAAAATGCACAGAAGTCCCTTTCACACATGCAGCCTAACCTGTAAACTTCACAGTAATTTTGTAAGTCAGGGTCATGAGCAAATACGAGCTGGAGTTGATATTCCATAGTAGTTGTACTGGAAATTTGCTAATTGAAGACCTAGTAACATTTCTGTAAATTTTCCGAAATGATGATAGTTGGCACAAAAGGCGTAAAATTTCCTGGTAAATCACATAAAGGGCTCTAGTTTCTGGGTCATAGCTTAGTTGAAGGCGCTGGTGCTAAAAGTTGATCTAATGTGTGGCCATTACTTTTTTTTTTTTTTTTGCTAATTTTGGGACATACTACACTGGCAGTAATCGGACAATGGAGGTGCAGTTTTAAAAGAGTTGGATTAGAAGGAATAAATTATCAGTAGGAGTGGTGGGGGCTGTCTTCAATTACGGCCAATCAGATTAGCTCCTCTCATTCTCTTTAAAAGCAGTGTGCTCTCTGTCATGGCGAACTACTAATTTTGTAATGGACGGTAAAAATACAGACTAGTTAAGGCAGAAAAGCTTCTCCCAGGAGGAAACTGATGTCCTTGATTGGGAGGTGCAGAATCGCCAAGTGTGCATACAACGGACTTTAACATCAATTCCAATGTAATATGATAGTTGTTATCACAGATCAATTAGCCTAGGCAATCTGCTCATTCTTTCAGGTTAAATTAGGTTAATTGAAATATTGAACTCCTTGTTGTTTTCCATGCATAATGATGCACATTGACTGTTTTATGGTGGAAGACAATGATATATGTACATGCAGATATTTTGTTTTGTGATTAAAAAGGTTTAGGACAGTAGCCATTAGTTAAATTATTCACAAAATAGGCCAACATAACATTTACAAAAGTGGCCTGTGTGATTTTGGATAAGCCTATGCTTAGCGCACCTTCGCCTAAAGCCTGGAAACTACCACACAATACCTGCGTCTGCGCTAAGACATGGTCTGACCAGGCAGAGATGCATGCATAATATCTGGTTTTATTTGACACCAAACTAGCACTGCGCCACCTGATTTTGGCTGACACACCCTCTACTGTGCCCCTATGGCTATTTCGGTGCAAGCGATGTAGTGGTGAGCCCGGAAATACGCAATTGTGCCCAGGTGAGAGAAAAACCACCTTGCACCCAGCAGAATTGTCGCTACATCTGCATTAACGCTACTGCCAGCCTTGCACCGTCTGGAAACTAGAGCCCAAAGGGTCAAAGAACAACTTAATCCTAGGCTATATTAATGAGTTTGCTGACATCTACACGTTAAAAACCTCATAAAGCATGCCAAGCTGGCCTTGGTCCTCCGTGAAGTTACAACAATAACATTAATAATGCATCTGTTTGATGTAAGTGTGCCAAAGAACAAGCACTGACATACTATTGACAGTTGTTAGTGCTAACTCTGTCTGTCTGTCTTTCTGTCTGTTTATTTGTCTGCCATCAATGCTGATAGCTGGTAAACCTAAATCAAACAGACCCATTAGTAATTTTTGTTTAACGTTTTGGACTCAGAATTATAAGGTTATGAAGTAAAAATTAGCTGCTAAGCTAACTTTGAGTGTTCACGTGCTTGCTACTGAATCAGCGTCTTGCTATGGTTACACAGCAAATCTGTTGCCAGCGCATTAATTTAGAACTGTGATTAAACTTTAGCCAAACTACGTGTGCATTATACAGTTTAACGCACACCCTCCAGCCAATCAGAAATGAGTATTCTCTGTGACCATGGTATAAGATGCTTTAACAGGAGTAAGCTCTCCGGAATGCCCTCAGAAAATCTTCTGGAGAGAAGCTGTATGTGTGAACACGGGAAACCAGTGACAATGCAGTAAAAGTCATGTTTTTGAATATATGGTGGCAACTCATCCATCCATCCATCCATTATCTAAGCCGCTTATTCCAATCAGGGTTGCGGGGATGCTGGAGCCTGTCCCAGCAGTCATTGGGGAGCAGGCAGGGAGACACCCTAGACAGGCCCGCCAGTCCAGCACAGGGCTTTCACACACACACACACACACACACACACACACATACACACACACACACACACACACACACACACACACACACACACATCTTCACATAATTCAGACCTAGGGATAATTTAGTATGGCCGAGTCACCTGACCTGCATGTCTTTGGACTGTGGGAGAAAATTTGAGTACCCGGAGGAAATCCATGCAGAAACAGGGGAGAACATGCAAACTCCACACACAGGACGCTCCAGGATGACCCCCAAGAATGGACAACCCTGGTTTTCGAACCCAGGACCTTCTTGCTGTGAGGTGACCGTGCTAACCAGCCTAATTTTTTCACCAAAGCTTAAAACCATTTGCGAATGTCATGGAACAGCTTGCACTAACTATTAAGTAACAAGCGCCATAGAAAACTACCTCTGACTCTCTGCTGTCAAAGTGCAGGATTCAGTTCAGTATATGGAGTTTGTATGTGCGAGTCAGCTTAGAGAACTGGGGAAATGCAGCCATAAAATGGTTCCGGTAATGCTAAATTACAATATACTGGCTTTACTATGAGACAGTATGTGGGTTATGGAAAGGAGAACAGAAAGTAGGAATACAAGGTATTTACCTGGACAATGTCTCTTTCAGCAAAACGTCCCCTTGATGATACTCGGACCTCATCTCCATCTAGCTCCTCCATGGCTGTGGACAAATTAATCATTTAACTTGATGTTGACGGCAGCACTGTTAGGTAGAGATATGATTTACGTACATAACCTGTTTAAGGCACAAAAGATGGACTCTGAAAATATAGGCCAACATAAAACGCACTCCTTTACATATTCACGGCTCAAAACCATTTCCATTACATACCCCTAAAGCCTGGGGTTATTTTACCTCCATCTAATGTTCCAAACCAAGACAAGAGAGGAGATGAGGGGAGACACAGCTGTTGGCAAAGTCATTCAGCTCTGTACAGGAAGTAACAAAGGGTTCAGGCCAAGTTGACTGCTACTTTAGCTATAGACTGCATGTTAATGTCTCTTCTGTATCACATCCATTCTCAGCTAGTCTCCGGATGGGACGGAGCACACCAGGCAAACTGATATATCAGCTCTCATAAAGAGAGAAGAAGGGACACTTTCGCTCATACACGGGTATGGGGAGAAAGTTATGTGTTGTTCTGGAGTACTTCACATTTTCCTGTCAACAGATAAAATTAAAGCAGATTAGCTGAGGGGGAGACAAAAAAACTTGTGGCTGTTTCAATTTGTTTTCCGACAAGAGTTAAATTTCTTCCTTTTTCAAAACTAAGATCTGAAGATAAGTAAAAGAAAAGAAAAGGAAAGGAAAGGAAAGGAAAGGAAAGGAAAGAGGAAAGGCAAGGAAAAGCAGGATGATGGCTGACCATGCTGAGACAGGAGAGATGGGGCTTTTCTGCATGACAAAAAGAGATGACAGATGGAGGGAGGGCACACCTGGGATGAGAGGAGAAGAGGAGCAGGGGATAAATCAAGAAATGAAAAAAAACAAAACAAGAGAGATCTGGCACAGGTTGCAAAGGGAGCAGACAGAAAAATCAGTAAAAGACAGAGCAAGGGGAGGCCAGGAGTGAGGCAGAGAGGAATCAATAAAAGTCAGTAAGTCAAAAATCAAAAAAATAAAAGATGTGAGGGAAAGGTGTGTGGATCATGTGTCCTGGGTAAATCCTGGTATGTGTGCATATCCATCCATCCATCCATTATCAAAGCCGCTTATCCAAATTCAGGTCACGTGATGCTGGAGCTTGTCCCAGTAGTCACTGGGTGGCAGGCGGGGAGACACCCTGGTCAGGTCGCCAGTCCATCACAGGGCCCACACACAAACACACACACACACACACACACACACACACACACACACACACACACACACACACACACACACACACACACACACACACACCTAGGGACAATTTAGTACGGCCAATTCACCTGACCTGCATGTCTTTGGACAGTGGGAGGAAACCGGAGCACCCAGAGGAAACCCACGCAGACACGGGGAGAACATGCAAATTCCACACAGAGGACGACCCAGGATGACCCCCAAGGTTGGATTACCCCGGGACTCAAACCCAGAATTTTCTTGCTGTGAGGTGATGTGTGCATATAATAAATAATAACAATAATAATAATGCCTTATACATAAAATGTAGTTCTAAGTGTTCAAAGTGCACTACAATAAACATACAACAGATAAAACACATAAAATCAGGCAATTAGTCAAAAAAGGTTGAAAAGGTATAAATGACAGGTCGATACAGACAACATAATCTGCAGAATAAAATGATAAAACAACAATAGAAGTAGATATAAAAATAGCCATAATTTTCTATTTATACTTAGGAGAGTGGGGATAGTGCGCATACCCACATATGCACACTTTCCCCACTCCTAGGCGCAAAGAAATGCACATAAATGTCTGACTTTCATTCAAGCCCTCCTTCCAAATGTGTGCATACGGTCATGTGCATGAAACACACACAAACATAAACACGCTTACACATGCAGACACACGGTGGGCCACATAGTGTAGAGAATACACCTTAACAAGAGTTACATGGAGAAGTGATGACACAATGGGGATGAGCTGAAGGGCTCCTTTGCCCAGATATCAAGTTGTTCCCTGCTTCTGAAATCATATGCGCCGCTGCTAGCTTGTGATCAAATCCCACCAGAGAATACACCAAAGAAACCCAGTGTCATCCCCATCAGCCTGCTACGTAGTTTCGTAGAGGAAAACATATCATGGAATTAGACTATCCTTTAAGAATCCTTAAAAAAAAAGAAAAAAAAAGAAATAGGAAGAGATGCTAAAACACACAGCATCTATTATGAATTATAATGGCTTCAAATCTAATGTTACATGTCATCCTCTTTATCTTCCATCATTCCAACTTCTCTATAACCTCTCTCTATATATAATAAAACAGGTAGAGAGCGATACAATGAGAGATGAGAAAAAAACAATAAATGAGCCTGAGGGAAAGAGAGAAGAAGAAATGCGAGGAAATGAGTCAAATCAGAGAGACGATGAACAGGAACAATTTATTGTAATTTCTTTCATGTACAGTGCATCTGGAAAGTATTCACACCCCTTCACTTTCCCCACATTTTGTTATGTTACAGCCTTATTCCAAAATGGATTAAATTCCTTTTTTTTCCTCATCAGTCTACATACAATACCCCATAATGACAAAGTGAAAAAGGTTTTGTAGAAATTTTTGCAAATTTATTAAAAATAAAAAACTGAAATATTGCATGTACATAAGTATTCACACCCTTTACTCAGTACTTGGTTGAGGCACCCTTGGCAGCGATTACAGCCTCAAGTCTTCTTGGGTATGAAGCTACAAGCTTGGCACACCTATATTTGGGGTATTTCTCCCATTCTTCCCTGCAGATCTTCTCGAGCTCTGTAAGGTTAGATGGGGAGCGTCGCTGCACAGCTATTTTCAGGTCTTTCCAGAGATGTTCAGTGGGGTTCAAGTTTGGGCTCTGGCTGGGCCACTCAAGGACATTCACGGACTTGTCCCAAAGCCACTCCTTCGTTGTCTTGGCTGTGTGCTTAGGGTCGTCGTCATGTTGAAAGGTAAACCTTCATCCCAGTCTGAGGTCCTGAGCGCTCTGGAGCAGGTTTTCATCAAGTATCTCTGTACTTTGCTCCATTCATCTTTCCCTCGATCCTGACTAGTCTCCTAGTTCCTGCCGCTGAAAAACATCCCCACAGCATGATGCTGTCACCACCATGCTTCACTGTAGGGATGGTATTAGCAAGGTGATGAGAGGTGCCTGGTTTCCTCCAGATGTGACATTTGGCATTCAGGCCAAAGAGTTCACTCTTGGTTTCATCAGACCAGAGAATCTTGTTTCTCATGGTCTGAGAGTCCTTTAGGTGCTTTCTGGCAAACTCCAAGCGGGCTGTCATGTGCCTTTTACTGAGCAGAGGCTTCCGTCTGGCCACTCTACCATAAAGGCCTGATTGGTGGAGTGCTGCAGAGATGGTTTTCCTTCTGGAAGGTTCTCCCATCTCCACAGAGAAACGCTGGAGCTCTGTCAGAGTGACCATCGGGTTCTTGGTCACCTCCCTGACCAAGGCCCTTCTCCCCCGATTGCTCAGTTTGGCTGGGGGGCCAGCTCTAGGAAGAGTCCAGGTGGATCCAAACTTCTTCCATTTACAAATGATGGAGACCACTGTGCTCTTCGGGACCTTCAAAGCTGTAGAAATTTTTTTGTACCCTTCCCCAGATCTGTGCCTCGATACAATCCTGTCTCGGAGGTCCACAGACAATTCCTTTGACTTCATGGCTTGGTTTCTGCTCTGACATGCACTTTCAACAGTGGGACCTTATATAGACAGGTGTGTGCCTTTCCAAATCATGTCCAATCAATTGAATTTACTACAGGTAAAATGTCTTTATTATCCCCCCCATTAGATGATACACATATGACATTTATTAGAGTTTTTTAAATATTCTTTTTAATATTTTAACTGCCTGTCCTTCCAACTGTGCCCCAACACCATCCCAATATATAATTCACATAAATTACCTTGTTATATTTTTAATGTACGTCATTTCAACAGTGCCCTGTCCTAAATGCTTTTCAAAATCAAACCCCAGTCCCATTGGTTGTAATGTTTTCTACCCCTCCATTGGTTGCTGTGCATCATAAGTACCTACCCCATTGGTTGTTATAGTTTGAATGTTTCCTCATCTCATTGGTTGCTGTCCAACCGAAATTAGGGGCGTGACGCTGGGCAGTGCAAACTGTATGATTCTTTGTGAAAACACATTAGCAGCTGACGAGTGCAAGATGCATGAAACAGTCCTGTACTGCAATGTATTAAAATCTTTTTTTCTTGTATCCGTGTTGATATTCCGCTCCTCATTAGTTGAGCACTCACAACACCATTGACGGTTTCAGGAAAAAAAACGCTATATATATATATATGTGTGTGTGTGTGTGTGTGTGTGTGTGTGTGTGTGTGTGTGTGTGTGTGTATATATTATAGGCCGCACGGTGGCGCAGTGGTTAGAGCCCCGGTGTAGTCCAACCTTGGGGCTCGTCCCGGGTCGTCCTGTGTGGAGTTTGCATGTTCTCCCCGTGTCAGCGTGGGTTTCCTCCGGGGGCTCCGGTTTCCTCCCACAGTCCAAAGACATGTAAGTCAGGTGAATCGGCCATACTAAATTGTCCCTAGGTATGAATGTGTGTGGGTGTTTGTGTGTATGTCGGCCCTGTGTGATAGTCTGGTGGCCTGTCCAGGGTGTCTCCCCACCTGCCGCCCAATGACTGCCGGAATAGGCTCCAGCATCCCCGCAACCCTGAGAGCAGGATAAACAATTTGGAAAATGGATGGATGCATATATATATATATATATATATATATATATATATATATATATATATATTAAGATAGACGTAGGAAAAAAACTTTAATACATAACAGTACAAGCCTGTTTTGTGTGTCGCACACTCATCAGCTGCCAAGTCGGCTGTACAACAAAGAAAAAAACCAGCGAATAAATGTTATGTTGCCACGCACCACGCTCCTAGTTGCGGTGACAGCAACCAATGGGAGGGTAGGAAACATTTGAATCAAATGTGTTTTCATTTGGAAACACAAGAGGGGGGCATATTATATATACCCCTGTGCTGGAAGTGATGCATCCACCTCTGAGGCTGTCTTCATGTCGGAGGATCGCTAAAGCAAGCCTTTACTGCCTCCAACATTTGAAATCATCATCCAACACAGTTTTGCCCCACGTTTGGTGTGGAGTTTAGGGAGTGAACTGCTGTCTTGTTTTGAGTCTCAAAATGTTTAATTCCAAGATATTGCTGGTAAAATTTTCTTACCCCAGTGGCAGACACTATTGCTTGTTTCAAAAAAGCACATTTATTTCATGACTGTAAGACTTCTCATAAGGAATTTTTTACTAAATGGGAATACAGAACTTAAAACAAGAAACTCAATTTAAGTCCTACTATCAAGGGCACTTTCTTGAAACGAGCAATAATATCTTCCAGTTGGGTAAGAATGTTTTACTAGTATATGCATACAAGACTTGAAGCAAGATAAAATCCCCTGACAAGCTTGTCCTTTTTTGCAGTGTATTCTATAAATCCTTGATTGGAGGTGGTAAAGGACAAAAGAAAGGATGTATTAAAGAAGATTGAAGACAGTAGTAAAGCTGAATTCCTGTTTCAATCCTTTCCCCTTAAGCCTAAAATCCTTCCAGTTGTCACATAAACCTGTCAGCCTCCTTAAACATCCACAGAGGAAGAACCCAGTGAAACGCAATGTGCATTTACTAAACACAGAACATCTCTGCCAGCATTTCACAGGTCCCTCAACTATTTTTGCTTTTAGTTCACCATGCACTCTGTTTTCCACTGTTTCACTGCTAATTTCTCTTTCTGTCACACACCCTGTGTATAAGATCTTGCATGCACACACACACACACACACACACACACACACACACACCACACATACACACACACACACACACACACACACAAAATAATATGGCCAATGGTGTATCCTGAAGCGTTCACCCCTGACCCTGGGCATTGCCCTGTTTACTGAGTAATAGGTCCCACAGAGAGTTCTCCTGTCTTTTGGCTTGAATAATTTCTTGCCCCCCCCCCCAGCTCGTGAGTTTAATTCAAATACTTTGCTAATGAACCTTTGTGGAGTTATCCGTGCATTTAAATTATGCTTGACTACTTGAGGAGACTAATTCTGCATGCCAGGTCTTATCATCCTCTTATCAAACTGTCATGTTGACAGGATTGAGGAGCGATGGATGTCATTTTCCGAGCTCCTTTTCTCGAGCACCACCTGTCTCAACAGTGACTATTTATCAGCTATCATCTTTTATGAAACACAATATTTTAGTGTGTGTGTATATATACAGTGTAATTTGAATTGTATAGTAATCTTAATCAAGATTCAAAATTAAGGGGTACCCAGGTAGCGTAGCAGTCTATTCCATTGCCTACCAACATGGGGATCGCCGGTTTGAATCCCTGTGTTACCTTCGGCTTGGTTGGGTGTCCCTACAGACACAATTAGCCGTGTCTGCGGGTGGGAAGCCAGATGTAGATATGTGTCCTGGTCGCTGCACTAGCGCCTCCTCTGGCCAGTCGGGGTGCCTGTTCAGTGGGGAGGGGGCAGCGTGATACTCCCACGTGCTACATCCCCCTGGGGAAATGTCTCACTGTCAGGTGAAGAGAAGTGGCTGGTGACTCCACATGTATCAGAGGAAGCATGTGGTAGTCTGCAGCCCTCCCCGGATCGGCAGAAGGGGTGGAGTAGCGACCAGGATGGCTCGAAAGAGTGAGGTAATTGGCCGGATACAATTGGGGAGAAAAAAAAAAGATTGAAGATTCAATATTTTATTGCCATACAACATTGTTGTTCGGAATTTACCTCAGTGTGCTCATGACAGAACAATAAAGTCAAAGCATAACATAAGAAAAAAAACACAGAACACATAACGCCCACCCGATGTACATCCATGGATCTAAGATCTAGTGCAAAATAAGAATAAAATATCAGGTGCTTTAAAATACAGTAAAATACAATAAAATACACTAACCAACAGTGGAAAATACCTCCTTGAGCAGCTTAGTGGGGATGCTGTCTAAGATGCAAGAGGAGGAGTTCATATTGGAGACTGTACTCTCTAACACTGAAAATTTAATTGGTCTAAATGGGTAAAAGAGGCAGAATTAACATGGGGAATGGAAAGAATGCAAGGGCCAGGCTGGATTTGGGACCTGATATTCTCCACCTTATTTGCAACATGAGTGAGAAATTTTTCGGACAGCCCAACATTAAGTTCAAAAAGAGAAGTGAAGGGACCATTTATAACAGAATCAATTACCCTAAAGAGAACTTTAGGATTGTGGTTATTTCTTGATATCAATTCAGAGAAGTATGCTGATCTTGCATCCTTAACTGCTTTCTGGTAAATCAGCATTTGGTTTTTGAGGGTGTTATATGCTATTTCGGACTTGTTGACCTTCCATTGTCGTTCACATTTTTCTACAGTCTTTTAAGGGTTTGTTTGTAGCTGATGTTACAACAGGTGTAATGTTAGTTGAAGAAGCTGAGCTAGCTAACTTTAGCAGCCTTACTGCTGCCTCAGCTTGTTGTGCACCCACCACACCAACAACTTCTAGCAATACTCCCTCTGCTGCTAGTTGCAGTGAACCAGCTATAGTGTGGGAGGAAAGTGTCAGAGGCGACACTGACAGTAAGCAGCAGCCCACCATAAACCAGACACCTGCTCGAAATGCTCCAGTTCAGCATCCAGCACCATCACCATCACACAGCGACCTGGGCAGCACCAGCGAGAGCAGCAAATCGGTGAGTGACACTGCGATCATTAGTGAAGACCCTGCATTGTGGCCAGATAAATTGACAGATAAGGAGAGAATTGAAATTGTAAAAAAAAAAAGGCCCCAAACAAATAAGGGATATCAAGTTCCCAACAAATACAGACACAACCCCAAGACGGTTTACAAAAGGTACAAGATAACAATGAAAAAGGGGGAGAAAATAACAAGGAAGTGGCTAATGTATTCAGTTAATGCAGATGCTGTATTTTGTTTTAGCTGTCGTGTCTTTGGAAAAAAAGACACGAGCTGGAGGTGGCAGAGTTAAAGATGCTAAGATTTTTACAGGGAGTGACGAAGAAGGACAGGATTAGGAATGATTATATTAGAGGGACCGCTCAAGTTGGACGGTTTGGAGACAAATTAAGAGAGGCGAGATTGAGATGGCTTGGACATGTGTGGAGGAGAGATGCTGGGTATATTGGGAAAAGGATGCTGAATATGGAGCTGCCAGGGAAGAGGAAAAGAGGAGGGCCAAAGAGGAGGTTTATGGATGTGGTGAGGGAAGACATGCCGCTGGTGACTGGTTGACAGAGGAAGATGCAGAAGACAGGAAGAAATGGAAATGGATGATCCGCTGTGGCGACCCCTAATGGGAGCAGCCGAAAGTAGTAGTAGTAGATAGGCGGGGAAAGTTTTGAAGCATTTAGTCTTAGTGGACAGTGACCTGTAGCACCTCCCTGAGGGAAGGCGCTGGAAGAGGTGATGAGCAGGATGTGAGGGGTCGGAGATGATCTTCTTTGCTCACTTTACAGTCTGGTGAATTTATAGAGACTCAACTGAGGGGATTGGGTTGCCTATGATTTTGGATGCCTTGTTGACAATTCACTGTAGCTATTTCCATGTTTGACTGTCTGTGCCACCGTACAATACTGTAATAGAAGATGTGATGATGGAGTCAATGATGGCTGAGTAGAAAAACATGAGGAGTTGATGTTTCATCTGGTATTTTTTAAGCTGCCTAAGGAAGTAAAGTTATTGTTGAGCTTTTGCATTGATGTGTTCAGTGTTAGATTTCCACTTCAGGTTATTGCTGATATATGTTCTGTGGAATTTAAAGGAGTCGGTGGTGATGATGGGACCTCAATCTATTTGTATGGGTATTTTGAGATTCAGCATCGGAAGTCAATAATGTGTTCTTGGGTTTTGGCTCTATTAAGCAGGTCATGTTTGTGCACCAAGTGACAGCTTGGTCTACTTCAGTGTGGTACTGTGTTAGAGATGAGGCCTACAATGGTTGTGTCCTCTGTGTATTTTATTATTTTCACAGAACTCTCCATGGATGTAAAGTGGGTGGTGTAAAGTGAGAAGAGCCAGGAAGCGAGAACACAGTCCTGAGGAGCTTCTGTACTGGTAGAGGGTGTGAGGCTGGTTACACTGAACAACAATTTTTTTCAAACATTTTGCTTCATAAAAAAAAAAAGGATTGGAATTTGGAGAAACATTAAAATAACTTTTACTGAATTTAACATGTTTAATCACATAATGATGCTAACACATTGTGTTAGTTCAACTGAGCTTAAAATGTTTTGCAGCTGATTTTCATTTGCACTTAGCATCTGGTGCCTCTCTCGTGTCAGTGTACAACAATAGTCGGCCAGCACTGATGGATTCCAGTTGACCTGATACCTCTTTTCTATGTCCTGGTGAAACCTTCCACCATGTTCATCACTGACTGCACCAAGATCAGCAGGGAAGAAGTCCAAAGTGTGAGTGCAGAAAATTAATTTTCAATTGCATGTTGCACTTCATGGTTTTGTATGCTTTAAGCATGTTGTCAAGTGGCTCAGTGTAGTTTGGTGCGCTTTAGTTGCCAAGAAAATTCACAACAACATCCTTAAATGTCTTCCATGCTATTTTCTTTGGCCCCACTAGCAGATCTTCTAACTCTCTGTCATTGATGACTTGTCTGATTTGTGGACCAACAAAAATGCCTTCCTTAATCTTGGCATCAGTTATTCTTGGAAACATCTGTCTCAAGTAGAGAAATCCATCACCTTCTTAGTTTATTGCTGTCATCAAATGTTTCATCAATCCGAGTTTTATATGAAGAGGAGGCAGAAATATCTTTGTTGGGTCGACAAGTGGTTTATGTGCCACACTTTTCTGCCCTGGAATGACATGCTTACAGGGCGGCCAGTTCTTTTTAATGTAATGTGACTCTTTAGCACGGCTATCCCATTCACACAGGAAACAACAGTACTTTGTGTATACAAGCTGCATTCCTAGTAGCAGTGCCAGTAATTATGACTTCCAGTCATAATTGTTTTGCTGTATGTTTCAACAACAGTTCCATGTTATTGTGGGTTTCTTTCATGTGTACTGCATAGCCAGTGGGTACTGAAGGGTGGACATCGCTATTGTGTAACAGGACAGCTTTCAGGCTTAACTTTGACAATTCTATAAAAAGCCACCATTGTTGTGGGTCACGCACACAACCCAAAGCCATGAACAATCCATCAGTGCAGATACAGAGGTTGTCAACCTGCGTAAAGAAGTTTGTCAAATGTTCTTGACAGTTCTGAAAGATAAAAATGTTTGTACTTGGTGACAGCAAACCCCATCCTTGCAATCTTGAGCCAGGTAGTTCTGCTTTAGCTTTTGACAAATCTAAATCCCTGACCAGGTCATTTGATTCTGGCTGTGTTATCAGATGAGGATAACCATGCATAAAGAGTTCAACATCTGGATCAGTGTCATTTTCCACATCTGGTTCATGCATTGTGGCAACTTCATCTGCCTCAATTAGGCTCCATGTCTCTGGTGGCTTTGGTACTGGCAAACTCTCATCATGTGGCACTGGTCTCATGGCTGAAGGCAGATTGGGGTATTCAATAGATTTCTTATTTTTAGTAGAGAAGCCAGATACATTGGTCAGACAGAAGTAACAGTTCATCACATGATCCCTCTGTTCTCACCATATCATTGGGACTGCAAATGGCATTGACTTCCAAATACCTCTGAGCCAATCTCTCAGGTTGACTGCACATGTTGCACAACAAACGGGAGGAGCCCAGGATTTCTCTTGGTCACCAATTTTACTTCCAAAGTAGAGCTCATAGGCTTTCTTAATAAGTACAGTCATGGTGCGTCTTTGAGCCTTAAGCGTACACTCGCCACAGATGTAACAGAATGTATCGCAACGGTTGCAACATTGATGAGACTTTTCTGCTGTATTAAATCTTCCTGAAGACAATAAATCCTATTGTTAAGTATACTCACTATGCTATTCCCTGAAGAATATGTGCACCAACATGTGTCCAAACAGCATCTGTATATGTGAGCAGCTTTTATAGCCTGTCTACCAGCATCTAACCTGACTAAGCATGCTCAGGCATACTTAAGACAACATTTGCATAGCACCTAAACTGAGTGCACGCATGCCCAGGCATGCTTGGACTGACCAAAACAGCTTTCTTTGTGGGCAATATACAAGTAGACTTAAAATATGATGGGAAATCACAAAAATAGGTTATTTCTACAAAACGGTATGTGATAGGAACATTTTTTTTTTTTTAATAAATTTATTTCTGATTTTTCCCTTTTTTCTCCCAATTTAGTGGCCAATTGATCCCTATTTTAATTCAAACACCCACCCTTGTATTGCATGCGTTCGCCAACTGCATCTCTCCGGCCGGCAGTCTCGAAGGAAAGCGCCTCCCCACTTTCGTGACAAGGCGAATCCAAGCCGAACCACTGTTTTTCCGACACACACAGAGACGCATTCACATGACGAACACAAGCCGACTCCGCCCCCCTCCCGAAGACAGCGTTGCCAATGATTGCTGCTTCACCGAGTCCGGCCATAGTCGGATCTGACGAGACCGGGGCGCGAACCCCAGTCCCCAGTGGGCAACTGCATCGACACCAAGCCGATGCTTAGACCGCTACGCCACCGCGGACGGTGTGATAGGAACATTTTAAGGTGATTCTTGTGATCAGCAGCCCAAAATCCATAAAATACAATCAAAAGTGTTCAGGAAGCAAAATCTTTGTTGCCCAGTGTTGTCAACCTTCTGTCTGTCCACCAGTGTTGTCCACCTTCAACCTCTGTGGCCTGTTCCACAGGAAGCTCCAAATCTAGTGGTCTATGGCTGGGTCAATGTTCATATCCAAAAGTATGGCAAAGAGGTTGAGTGAGTTGATGGAGTTAAAGGTGAAACTAAAGTTTATGAACAGGATGCCTTTGTAGGTGTTTGGTAATTCCAGGAGTTGCAGGGAATGGTGGAGTGCTATGCTAACTGCATCCTCAACAGACCGGTTGGCTTGACTGGTAAATTGATATGGATTCATCATTAGGGAGATGTAGGATTTCAAGTATGACAGAATGACGCACTCAAATGCCATTATGGCCACAGATGATAGGGTAACTGGTCTAAAGTCACTGAGGCAGGTGGTCTTTGATAACTTTGGGACAGGAATGATGGTAGAGTTTGAAGCACTGTGGGACTGCAGAAGCTTAGAGAGTGGTTAAATATGGTGGTAAATACTGGGGCTAATTGAGCTGCACAGTGGCCCAGCAAAGCAGGACTGATCCCATCTGGCCCTGTTGCTTTCCTGATGTTCAGCTTCTTGAATGTAGCTCTCACCTTATCCTCCTGGATGCAGAAGGATGGCATTGGAGTGGGAGTAGGGGGGATGGCTGGTGGAATGTGTTTTGCAAACCTTGCATAAAACTAATTTAATTTATCTGGGAGGTTTGGGTCATTATCTGGAAGGGAGCAGGGGCATTTTTTTGTAATCTGTCATGTCCTCAAGTTTTTTCTATATTGATCTGGAGTTACCGGATGAGAATTGTTGTTCCAATTTCGTTGCATAGGTGGACTTTGCTTTTCTTACTGCGGCACACAAGTTATATTCGGCTGTTCTGTATTGATTCCTGTCTCCATCTTTGTATGCCCAGTTCTTTTCTTTGCATAGGAGGTGTAATTTTTTGGAGTACCGGGATTTTTTTATTGCCACAGATTGTCACCGTTTTGGTAGGAATGCACAGTTTCTCGCACAACTTGATGTATGACATCACTGTGTCAGTAAGTTCATCAAGGGAGTCGCAAGCTGCGCTAAATACTATATTCCAATTAGTGTATTTGAAGCACCGTCAAAGCATTTCAATGGCATCTATGAACCAGGACCTGACAAATTTGAATGTTTTCTTAATGGATTTAAGCTTTTGTCTGTATTTTAGTATGAGGAGTAAAACAGCGCGGTTGGACGTTCCCAGTGGAGCCCTCGGGAATGTACAGTAAGAATCCGGAATTGAGATGTAGCAGTGATCCAATGTTTTCTTTTCTCTGCTATCGCAAGTGACTTGTTGGTTGTAGTTGGGGAGTTCAAGGCACAGGTTCGTATGGTGACAAAGTTATAGTTGTCAATAGAGGAGATATGTTGTGAGTGCGCTAATAGCTGGATTAGCATTAGTTTGTGATGGAACATAAACGCCAACAAATACAATTGAAGCGAATTCTCTCAGGAGGTAATATGGTCTGCATTTCAAACTAAGGAATTCAAGATCAGGAGAGCAGTAGCAATGCAGGATTGTTGAGTTGTTTCAACTGCGCTGACTGACCATGAGACAAATAACTCCACCTTTTGATTTGCGGCATAGATTGAGTGACCTGTCGGCTCTGAAGATAGTGAAGCCAGAGGGGTTTACTGTCCGATCAGGGACCAATGGATCCAGCCATGTCTTGGTAAAGCATAAGGCTGAGCTGTCTCTGTAGTCTCTGTCAGTTTATATTAAAAACAGAAGTTCATTTTTGAGGGATCACAAGTTAGATAAGATCAGTGCCGATAGTGGGGGCTGATAGGGCCATCTCCTGAACCTGGAGAGCACCCAGCTCTCTGTCTCCCTGTGCTAGGTGTATTTCCCCAGGGTGGTGATCCAATGTGTTCACAACCAGCATATCTGCTGGAATGTTGGCAGATAGTCCCAAATTGCCAAATGTAGTCCTCCTGATGTACAGCAACTCCTCGCAGCTGTATTTCTGTAGTCATAATGCTTTCCTGACATATACCACAGACAAAAGCGCAAGACAAAGCAGCGGAGCAGGTACTGGGGCAAGCCTCATGGCAGCCATGACCTTGAATAAAAATCAGATGGTAAATGAACTGCGTTTTATATAGTGCTTTTCTAGTCTACCGACCACTCAAAGCGCTTTTTTTTAGAATGTATGCTTCACATTCAGATACAGATTCAGATTCTTGTTCAGATGTGAACATTTGAGCAATAAATTTGAGAACACCTGCCCTAGAGAATAGTGGATGTTCAAACGCTTTATCAAAAAGCATGTACTATATACTTTTGACTTGAAAGAATTAAGGATTTTACACTTATAATCTTTTTCTTGTCATATTGTCTTCTTCTGACTGAAGATCATCTGAAGATCTTCAGTTAGAACAGTTAGAATTCTCATTTGGCTCTGTCCTTTAGTTCTGTGGCTTTGTTAACTTAAAAGAGCTCCCTCCAAATAGTATTTGTTCACTAGTTATGATTGCATTAAGCATAATGGAGAAGGGCCTCCAAATCACTAAAGCCACCCCTGGCTATTATTATGCTCTGCAAGCCAAATTAGTAGTTAGTGTATTGATATTAAGTCATCTTTAGAAAGAGCAGTTTAATAAAGATAATTGATTCTCTTTCTCTCTTGCTGTCTCTGTCTCTCATCAAGGCACTGCTTCTTGTGCCGTTGTCATCACAAGCATGGTAGAAAATGGCTTCTCTCACTCTCTCTCTTTAATAGGAATTAAATATGAAACTTCTACTAAACTAAGACAGGAATAGGATCCAAAAACTACTGTCCTCAACAGTACCGATTCTAAAAGAAAAAGTCAACCCTTAAGTTTGGGTGCAATCTCACCCTTCCCAATGTACTGTATTTCACAGCAAACTCTCAACTCTCTCCACTACGAAGGATGATTATAAGGGTTCATCCTTGATAACAGTAATGCAGTTATAATGGACGGGGGGAGATATGGAGGATTTACCTGTTTCTATCTCTGCTAGATGCTCTGAGGGGGATCGGGCTGGGTTGTAACACCTTCTCACTCCCAGTCATTCTAAAGGGATTTCATCTTTGATTGATGGATCAGGGTGTGCATGCTTACACATACAGAGACACACTCACTCAGACACACACACACACGCACACATACACACACAAAAACACAGACACTCACCGTCAAACTCAGCAGGGCCTACTCCCACTATGATAATAGACAAGGGCAAAGCAGATGCCTGTGGGGAAAGTATACAGGAATATACAGGAAGTTTTTAAGCCATACTTTCTTACAATTGTTTGTAAATAAACAAACACAGGGAGGGTAATGGCAGGGTTTAGAGTTGTATCTGTTCTGATTTGGTGTGTCTACTCACATTGACCACGGCCTCCTTGGTCTGGGCCATGTCTGAGATGACACCGTCTGTGATCATCAGCAGCACAAAGTACTGAGAGCCATCGGTCACTTCCGCCGCACACCTGACCCCACACACACACACACACACACACCCACACACATTAGCATATCTGGTCTTTGAGATTTGGTGTGTGTGATTGCATGTGTGCGTTGACAGGAATGTGTGTGTGTGTGTGTGTGTCTGCATGTAGGGGGGAGAGTTACGTACACAAGTGTGCACAGTAGGGGTGTGATTGAGGGTGTAAATGGCATGAAAAAATGTGTTTGCATACATATGTTTATATCTGCGATTGCATGTCAAGTTCCACGGCTTTTTGGTTCAAAGGGAAATAATGTTTTAGTCAAGCTTTTCAATGACACTGAAGATTCTGAAGAACCATTACAATGCAAAAAAAAAAAAAATTAAACAAGCGTTAAAGAGCACTTTAAAATAGTGTGTGCATTGTATTGATAGGTGCTGCCAAAGCTGTCCATTTTCAGTTCAGCCAAATGGATTAGCTTGCTGTTGTATAACAGATTATTTTGATTATAGACAAGTGTGTGTGTGTGTGTGTGTGTGTGTGTGTGTGTGTGTGTGTGTGTGTGTGTGTGTGTGTGTGTGTGTGTGTGTGTGTGTGTAGTAGGTAATGGTAGGCTTCCAGCAGGGAGAAATAGGACCTAGTGTCTGAGTCACTGTTTGACTGGCTCATACTCAGTTTGGCCTGGGGCTGGTCGAAGAGTATCTGACAAACATCTGTCTGTCTGTCTTTCTTCCTGTCTATGTGTCTGACTATCACGTGGTCCATTTCTTGTTTTCTTTAGCCATCTTCCATTTTGCTTCTCATCCTCTTTGCTAATTTCCTATCTCATTTTGTCCCTCTGGGCTCAGCAGAAGAGGAACATGTGTTAACAAGAGAAATGGTGAACCAAAGAAACAGATTTTTTATTTTTGGGAAGGAACTGAGATTATCTTCCTTTCCTTTCGGTTCTTCTTGTATTTCAGTGCCAATGTCTCATTCTTGTTTTCAGTCTTTTCTCAATGTGATGAAACATTGGAACTATTAATTACATATGCATCCGAACACACACACACACACACACACACCCTTCTGTTCTTTATTCATAAGGTCACTGAGACATGAACAAACTCATAAAAATTTGATTTTGGAAAAAAGTTAATTAAATGGCAAGGCGCTCCCTGCCTTGTCTGCTTTTCTGCAGGTAAGTGGTTATAAGCACAAACCAATTCAGCCTTCCAATGCTGCTCCTACTGGAAAATTATGAACTCACAGACAGTTGAGGAAAGCACAAATAATGCCATTACCATGCCCTATTCATTCAAAAAAAATTTTTTTTTTTTGCATCATTAAACTGTCAGCTCCGCTTGACCTACTGATATAAGGGATAAAGACACTTTGTTCAAGTTTGTGCTGTGCTCTTGAGCTTTTGTATGTGCACAGAGTGAGAGACGTCAAAAAATACCCGCGCTTTCTGTGAAATAGACAGACCAGGTGAAATCTGCTTTATGATCCCTAATTGCCATTTTGTGTCTCTTTAACTTGTGTAGATGAAGGGGATGAACCAGATTAAAAGAGGATTTTTACAGCTTTAGAAAGAGAAGACATGGATGTGAGTTGAAAAAGAGCTGAAAGAAAATGGGCAAAAAAACAACAACAACTGAAGTGCCTTTGAATGGGGTATAATGATGGGTGCTGGGCACACTCGTTTGAGTGTGTGAAGTGTGTTGTTTTTACACTCAAATGAGTCCCTTGTGTATGTAGTATGATCGATCATCCAAAGGGGATTTCAGCTACTGGCATGTCAATAGTTGAAAATGCTCATTGCTCACAAAACATGCAAAGCAATAGATTACAGTCAGCACAATGTCAAAACAATCAAGGTAAAGCATAACTCATTGCACCTTGATATGAATAGGGTAAGGCACTCAAAGACCTCACAGAGTTCCTCTTCCATCCATCCATCCATCCATCCATTATACAAGCCGCTTATCCGAATTCAGGTCGCGGGATGCTGGAGCCTATCCCAGCAGTGATTGGGCGGCAGGCAGCGAGACACCCTGGACAGACCGCCAGTCCATCACAGGGCCAAGACAATCACATCTAGGAACAATTTAGTAAGGCCAATTCACCTGAAAAATGGTACACCAGAAGATTAGAGAAACATTTCATCATCTGATGAATTCTGGCTCCTGAAGTTTCACACAAATGGGGGATGAGGTTACAGAGAAATGCACACAGGTCTATGCATCTATCAAGCCAAAAGTCAGTGTTGCGTTCAGCTGGTGGTATAATGAGGTAGGTTGTTTTCATCATACACACTTCGCCCCCGACCAAAGTGGAGCACCATTAGAAATTCCACAGGATATCCGAATATTACATACCTGACATACCTGTAGAGGCATGGAGGTGTTTAGGAGAGATGGCAGTGGAGTTTTTAACTAGATTGTTTAACACAATCTTGGAAAGTGAGAGGATGCCTGAGGAGTGGAGAAGAAGCATACTGGGGTGATGTGCAGAACTGTAGCAACTACAGAGGTATAAAATTGATCAGCCACAGCATGGAGATATGGGAAAGAGTAATAGAAGCTAGGTTAAGAGGAGAGGTGATGATTAGTGAGCAGCAGTATGGTTTCATGCCACGAAAGAGCACCACAGATGTGTTGTTTGCTTTGAGAATGTTGATTGAGAAGTATAGAGAAGGCCAGAAGGAGTTACATTGTGTTTTTGTGGATTTAGAGAAAGCATATGACAGGGTGCCAAGAGAGGAGGTGTGGTATTGTATTAGGAAGTCGAGAATGGTAAAGAAGTATGTAAGTATGATGCAGGATATGTATGAGGGCAGTGTGATAATGGTGAGGTGTGCTGTAGGAGTGACGGATGGGTTCAAGGTGGAGGTGGGATTACATCAAGGATCGGCTCTGAACCCTTTCTTGTTTACAATGGTGATGGACAGGTTGACGGCTGAGTCTCTGTGGACTATGATGTTCGCGGATGACATTGTGATCTGTAGCGAGAGTAGGGTGCATGTTGAGGAGAGCCTGGAGAGGTGGAGGTATGCATTGGAGAGAAGAAGAATGAAAGTCAGTAGGATCAAGATGGAATACATATGCATGAACGAGAGGGAGTACAGCGGAACGGTGATGATGCAAGCAATAGAGGTGATGAAGGTGTATGAGTTTAAATACTTAGGGTCAACTGATCCAAGTAATGGGGAGTGCAGAAGAGAGGTGAAGAAGAGTGCAGGCAGGGTGGAGAAGAGTGTCAGGAGTGATTTTCGACAGAAGGATACCAGCAAGAGTTAAAGGGAAGATTTACAAGATGGTTCTAAGACCAGCTATGTTGTATGGTTTGGAGACAGTGGCACTGATGAAAAGACAGGTGGCGAAGCTGGAGGTGGCAAAGTTGAAGATGCTAAGATTTTCATTGGGAGTGACGAAGAAGGACAGGATTAGGAACGAGTATATTAGAGGGACAGCTCAGGTTGGACGGTTTGGAGACAAAGGAAGAGAGCTAAGATTGAGATGGTTTGGACATGTGCGGAGCAGAGATGCTGGGTATATTGGGAGAAGGATGCTGAACATGGAGCTGCCAGGCAACAAGAAAAGAGAAAGGCCAAAGAGGAGGTTTATGGATGTGGTGAGAGGACATGGAGGTGGCTGGCGTGAGAGGAAGATGCAGAGGACAGGAGGAGATGGAAACGGCTGATCTACTGTGGCGACTCCTAACAGGAGCAGCCAAAAGTAGTAGTAGACTAGAACTCAGGACAGGAAAGCACCAGGGATTTTTTAAAAAGTTGTTATCAATTTTGTGTGGAAAGTCCTTACTAAGTTCTTAGTATTAACTACTAAGTTGTCAATGAGTAATTTCAAAAATTGGGGTTGCACCATTCAAACTTAATGAATCTCATCCCTAGTAAAGTCTTAATGTGTAAATCAATTACTAGGCAAACATCACAGCAGCCAACCAATCAAAAACCATTCACCCATGTAAATTAATATGGAACTGCACCCCTGTCCCATGAGCCGATGACAGGCAAAGACGTCCACATCATCATATTATAGCGAATTCGGGGGGCAGTCCGGGAACCGCCACAGCCGGGAGGCGAACCCGTGTCTCCCACTCCGCAAGCGACAACGTTAACCAGTCGACTAAAGGGCCCGACCCGTTGGTAAAGAACCAACGTGTCTACTTATCCATGAACGTTACACGTCCCCGCGCTTCAGCATATCAGCTCCCTCACGCCTCTGGGCGCACGCGCTTCCGATGACCTCACAGTCTCACCATCCCCCTTCTGACACCGATGTAGCGAATTCGGGAGGCAACCACTAGAACTGCCACGGCCGGGACACGAACCCGTATTGCCCGCACCGCGGGAGACATCGCTAACCGCTCGACTAAAGGGTCAGACCCGTCAGCCAGCGGTCAACGAGTCTACTTATCCATGCACGTTACATTACCCCCTTCCTTCAGGAAGCGCGTCCCCGCGCTTAAGCATATCAGCTCCTTCACGCCTCCGGGCACATACGCTTCCGATGGACTTACGGTCTCACCATCTCACTTCTGACACCAATGTAGCGAATTCGGGGGGGGGGGGGGGAAGTCCGGGAACCGCTACAGCCGGGACGCGAACCCGTATCTCCCACTCCGTAAGCGACAACGTTAACCAGTCGACTAAAGGGTCCAACCCGTTAGTCAAGGACCAACGTGTCTACTTATCCATGCACGTTACAATATGAATCAATGGGATGCAGCTTATCACGTAAAACACGGTGATGACAATTTTCTGTTTTCAAATAATAGTTCAAAAAAGTCCATGCCAGCCATTGTTATGTATGTTGTAGTTCAAGTTAGGTCCGTTTGTGTTATTGATGTTGTTTTGATAAAACGTCACAGTTCTCATTTAGCTAACTCCAACTACACCTCCTAAGAGATATGTGTAAGAATTTAATAACAACTAAGTTATTAGTAATAACTAGTAGGAGTGGTGCAACCCATTTTTGTTTAGTGTATTGTCAATTCTGACTTAGTAAATACTTATGTGACAACAAGACTGAGTAAGGAAGGACTTAAAGGTAGAATGAGACATGTCTAGTGGGTCATAAGTGATGATTGAGAGGGATTATTTCTGTATGAGTCTATAGACTGATTTTTAGGAGAATCCTACTCATTCTTCCTTTAAATACAACTGGTGCAACTGGCTCTTGACACTTTTCAGATGATATCATGGTCTTGTTTGTGGCACCTTCCCTGGTCAGTCTTTGAGGCATTGCTCTGCTGAAAACGTCAATTCACAGATCAGTAAACTGCCAATCTGTGAATGGGTATTTACCGATCTGTGAATGGATGTTTTCACAGATCGGTAAATTGCCGGCATGAAGAGATACACCTGGACAGGTTGCACTAACACGTCTCAATCCAAGTGAACATGTGTGAGATGCGATGTAATAAGCTGTTCAGAGCAGAAATCCACAAACACCTGTAGAAACATCTGGAATCAGCGTGGACTAGAATCCTTGTGAAACGCTTTCAGTGACCTATTGATGTCATGGTATGATCAATTACAGCTGTTCTGAGTGTAAAATGGGATGAACTCAATATGAGAAAAGGAATCTTTAATGTTTTTTACACTTACTACAGATTCATATAAGCTCTGTCTGTCTTCTCTCAGACATATGTAGGCCACCAGGTCACCTGCTTCAAACACTACACAATTAATGCCTGCCAGGATCGCCATAGCTAATGATTTCATCCCATTGCTCTGCCTGTTTCTAACACAAACACATACGGACACACACACACACACACACACACACACGCATGCGCTTGTTTGTGTTCTTTGAGGACTGTAGAGTCCAATTCTTGAGCCACAAGTTTTATTGCATGTTGGGCATATGAAGTCTGAGTTAGTGGGGGCGAAGCATGGTTGTGTGCCCCCTTAGTCTTTTCCATTGTTTTTTTCAAATTCTTCATCATTTCCAGCTGTTCTATACCTCTGTGGCAGATCTCTTGCCAGTTGGAATGGTTGATGGCAGACTTATGTTGCCATCATTATCAAGGAGAGTCCTAACATTCCATGTTGCCAATTTGAATGGGATCATTTTCTTGTTTTTACCGTAGGATGGAATTCCCGGTAGGTGTGGTAACCTACCCAGGAGGTTGGATGAGTGGACAATTTTTAGGCCACCTTTTCTAGGCCCATCCCCAATTGGGGTGAACAGTGTGGTCCCTAAATAGGGCTGCTCAGGCACACAGGGGTCTGCCAAAAGCAGCTGCCACTCAATCCCAGCTGCTAGCGACCGTATACCCCATGCCGCTGATGTGCAGGACTCGGCCTCGGAGCTCTCAGGCCAATTCTACCCTGCTCCTGTTGCCAGACACCCCAATGCTCAACCGGATATAAGGCCAGGCCTTATATCCGGTTGAAGTCTGGTGGTCATGGTGTTGTACACCATGGTTAGAGGTGGAGATCTACGCAAGATGTTTTTTAGAGTGCCACTGTCTTTGCCATGATGTTTTGGTCCTGGTGGCAAGGGCTTATACCCAGGACGACCAGTCACCTATCATGACTGCAGGAGGCTGCCGGAAACTCCATACTGCCGAAGAACTGCCTAATGTGTGCCACTAAACACGTTGCTTTTCTCTCGGGGTGTACTCCCCTAGCCTTTGTCTCAATAGACTTCCCACAAGGCAGCGGGGCAGTGGTAGTGGTTGGCCATGAACAGCCTCTGGGGACCACTGCATCTCCGAGATCCCCTACCAAATTTGCCTGAGGCCGCAAGGCACCCAGTTACCATGTGTGGCCATGAGGAGGCTTGGCAGAGGTCTTGGCGAAGAAAGGCTATGTACTGGCAGGGAAGGCTTACGCACTGGGCTGCTTCCTTGTTCAGCGTAAGGGCTAGCCAGCAGCAGCAAGATGTAAGCAAGAGGTTAGAAAAGCAAGCGGTAAGCAAGCATGCATCTTTCCTCTTTCTACTGCACTACTGCGCTAGACGCATCACAGGGTGATCCCTGTGTGAAACACACACACACACACACACACACACACACACACACACACACACACACACACACACACACACACACACACACACACACACACACACACACACACACATATCTGATTCTTGATAGCAGGGAGTTAATATTGGGGCGATTTGAGAATGCAACCAACAGTAAATATACATTAATTAGGTAACAGTGGCACACAGGGGCCGCTCTGAACCAACACATTTCGCCTGGGCTTTCTTTTAAACTGGGATAATTAAGGTAGTTGTTGCTTTAAGCTGCTGCCAAGGGACGATGCATTGCCTTCATGTGTATATGGGTTATGTGAGGCAGAGAGTAGTCCAGGGTGGATTTATTCACCCACACTTCCCCATGGATGAATACAGTGAGACTAGAAGCCTTTGGATCTGCGTGTACCTTCAGTCATCCACCTCTCTCCTCCTTCCTCCTCCTCCTCCTTTCTCTCTCCCACAGGCTTTGGCTGTAAGAGTCTATCAGAAAAACCAGAAGAGAGAAGCAGGGGGAGGAAGAGAGGGGCATGCCAGAGCGACTGGTGCAGGCATGGGGGAAGTCATGGAAAAAAGAAGAAAAAATACGGTAGAAAGAGGTGGTATGAATAAAGGGCGGTATAATGGAGGATGACAAAGCAAAATAGATCCAGTGATGTGGAAAATCGAAATGAGTGCTAAGAGGAACGAGTGCGAGAGGAAGATTTCTCGCTTCCTCTCTTCCTCTCTCTGTGGTAAATGGGCACTGGTGAGGTCCTGAGCCCACAGCTGGAGAACAGAGCCACACTCCATTTGATTATGCAACTGTGTGCCACTCTGGTGAAAGCATGATATTATTGCTTTATAAGGTGTCTAAAAATAAGACCTAACTGAGCAATATCCATTTTAAAATTCAATACTGTATCTCCAGCAAAAAGTTCTGTAGGAGAAAACTATTTCATCTCATAAAGGAACAGCCTAGTGGGTAATTGTTTTCCTACAAAGTACCCAGTCCTTCAACTATTTGTGTATTCTTGAGTTTATAGGCCTATTTACTGTTACAGATGAGCCCATGGGATATATCTTAAAAGGACATTTTTCTTAAAAGACCACTTAATTCCACCATGGTGGATTTAACATCAGAATAACCTCTGTGAAATACCTCAAGGGTGCTATTCTGTATTACTATTATATACAGTGCACTCGAGTAGCACAGCACAAAACTTGTCCATGCCCAAAAGGTCCCAAAGCCTTTGCCAATAGTGGCCTCTAATTAAAAATATATGGGTTGTATGACCCGAATGGGCAGCAGATCCACTAAGCCAATTATTATGAATTTTTTGGTTATGGGGAACCAAGCCAGAAAAGCAAATAAGAGGGTGTGTGTATATGTGTGTATTGGAGTGTGGGTTATCAGTTCGGGTAGCTTATCCGTCTGACGGAAAGAAAGGGAATAGGAGACACAGAAAGCGATAAAGAGAGAGAGACTTAGGTGTGTATGTGTATGTGTGTGTGTGTGTGTGAGAGAGAGAGAGAGAGAGAGAGAGAGAGAGAGAGAGAGAGAGAGAGAGAGAGAGAGAGAGAGAGAGAGAGAGAGAGAGAGAAATTGCAGGAGTCTACAGGGACAGCATGTCAAAGTTACTGATGGAGTCTCAGCTCGCCTAGGGATAGAAAACTAAAGGGCAGAGAGAAAAGGCAGACAGAAAGACAAACAGGCTTATGGACAGCTACAGATAAATTATGATATAGATGGATCTTTGCCCATAACTTATGAATTTCCCTTGTGTAGTATATATGCAGGTAATTTTCTTTTTTCTATCACCAAGTTGCCTCAGTTATTTGTTATATATGAATCCAGAATATGCATATATATATAAGACTGTGAATCCCACAATGGCCAAGAGACAAACGATTCATGCATATAAAACACATGGAAATTAACAAAACTATGTGACACACCATGTGACTGCTTATATGAGTGACTGTATGCAGGCATATGCATATGTTCCCTTTCCTAGATGTGTGCATTTGTATGCTAGTGTGTGCATGGATAAGTATTGTATTTGTGTATGTGTGTGACTGGGTGCATGTGAGAGTGGTATCAGGTCTCACCGAGCCACCTGGTTGATAACAGGAGCGAAGTTGGTTGGGCCATATAACTGAACAGTGCGTAAGCTCTGGAAATAGGCCTCGAGCACACCGTCGATCCCCACACAGTTTGGGTTCTCTGCATTCGAGTTCTGCAGGCGAAAATACACTTTTTCAACTCAAGAGGAATGGTTACAGAGCTGTTTCCCCATTAAAGATGACAGCCACTCTTGTAAACCCATAAAGAGATGGTATATTTAAATATAGATAGAGAGTTTGAATATTTCTTCTTTTTTTTAATTTGGATTTTTTCCCCTTTTTCTCCTCAATTGTTCCTGGCCGTTTACCCCACTCTTCCAAGCCGTCTCAGTCATGGCTCCAACCCCCTCTGCCGATCCGGGGAGGGCTGCAGACTACCACATGCCTCCTCCGATACATGTGGAGTCGCCAGCCACTTCTTTTCACCTGACAGTGAGGAGTTTTGCGAGGGGGACATAGCGCGTGGGAGGATCACGCTATTCCCCCCAGTTCCTCCCCCCCCCCCGAACAGGCGCTCTGACCGACCAGAGGAGGCACTAGTGCAGCAACCAGAACACATACCCACATCCAGCTTCCCACCTGCAGACACGGGCAATTGTATCTGTAGGGATGCCCGACCAAGCCGGCGGTAACACGGGGATTCGAACCAGAGAGCCCTGTGTTGGTAGAGAGTATGAATTTTTCAACCAACATATCAAGTATTTGCACTTTCGAGCCCTAATAACACTTAACACTCACGTAATATATATTGCAAAAATAAACTTAAGACCAATAACCCCAATACAGCTGGTTAATTTTTACTCTGCTCAAAGCTCTCCAGACCACCATTTACATTTCCACAGAAAATATTAAGACCAGCAAATAAAATGCCATCTGAGACCAATTAGAAGAGATTGAATTGATTGTGACTAAGAGAACGTCCCTTGTCTGCTTGAGTCAGACAGATAACTCTTAGGCATTCATCTCTGAGTGTTCCTCCTCAATTTTTGAACTTCAAACCATTCTCAAAAGGAAGAAATAAGATAATTCTGTCCAAGTTATACTGATCTGACTCACTCATGATAACATTAAAGACAGAGAAGTCTGTTTTTTTTTTGTTTTTTTTTGTATTCAGCCTGGCTTAGACTGCTCTTCAGGCTATATCATTTATCGAGTCATGTGTTGAATGAGCGTGATTCCCTCTGATCTCCTTCAGCAAAGGAGAAAAAGATAATTGGAAAAAAGAAAGCCACCACTCTTACAGAAATGGAGAGAAAGATGTTAAAACCAGTAAAAAATAAATTAAAAAAATCCCCTCGGAAAGATCTTGAATCTCTTATTTCCAACAAAGCTGCTTCAGCAGAGAGCCATCAGTAGAGTAAGACATTATCAACAAAATTAATTCAATTCAATAACAATTAATACCGCATTTAGATTGAGATATGTTCATCCATTCAACTATACTTACACAAGACTAGTCTTGTGTGTCACTTGCGTGACATAGCTAAATGTGGTCTTTCCTGTCCATGGCTGACGAAGAGACTCTAATACATGCATTTGTTTCATCCAGACTTGATTACTGTAATGTTCTGTTTTCAGGTCTGCCACATTCTAGTACTAAAATTCTTCAGATGGTTCACAATGCTGCAGCTAAAATCCTAACTAAATCTAGGAAATTTGACCATATTACACCAATTCTTGCCTCCCTTCATTGGCTTCCTATCCATGTTAGACCAGACTTCAAAGTGCTTCTACTGACTTATAAAATCCCAAATAGGCTTGCTCCATCATCTGTCTGATCTCTTTAAACCATACATTCTATCTTGAGCTCTTCGCTCTCATAATACAGGGCTCCTGTGTGTACCCAAGTTAAACAGAAGTCAGCTGGTGGCAGGGCTTTTTCCTATCGGGCCCATTCTTGTGGAATAACCTGCCTGCTGCCATCAGACAATCAGAGTCTGTTGAGTCCTTTAAATCCAAACTTAAATCTCATCTTTTTGCCTTATCTTACAATTAGTTGTCTTTACGTTGAGTGCTTCACAACCTGTACTGCATGGCGGGTCAATTTCTGTCTCAATGAATTTACCGAGTACTGTTCTGCTGATGAGATTGTATTGACTACTGCAAACTGTTCTCTCACATGTCTTTTTTCTCTCTCTGAATGATGTCTTCTTTCTCTTTTTCTGAGGGCTGCAGACTACCACGTGCCTCCTCCAATACATGTGGAGTCGCCAGTCGCTTCGTTTCACCTGACAGTGAGAAGTTTCACCAGTAGGATGTAGCGCATGGGAGGATCGCGCTATTCCCCCCAGTCCCCCCCCCCCTCGAACAGGTGCACCAGCCAACCAGAGGAGGGGCTAGTGCAGTGACCAGGACACATACCCACATCCGACTTCTCACCCGCAGACACGACCAATTGTGTCTGTAGGGACGCCCGACTAAGCTGGAGGTAACACGGGGATTCAAACTGCCGATCCCCATGTTGGTAGAGAATGGAATAGACCGCCACACCACCCGAATGCCTCTGTGAACCCCCCCCTTTTTTTCTCCCCAACTGTACTCGGCCAATCACCCCGCTCTTCTGAGTCATCCTGGTCGCTGCTCCACCTCTGCCAATCTGGGGAGGGCTGCAGACTACCCCATGCCTCCTCCAAAACATGTGGCGTCGCCAGCTGTTTCTTTTCACCTGACAGTGAGGAGTTTTACCAGGGGGACATAGAGCGTGGAAGGATCACGCTACACCCCCCCCAGTTCCCCCTCCCCCTGTACAGGTGCCCCAACTGACCAGAGGAGGCACTAGTGCAGTGACCAGGACACATACCCACATCCGACTTCCCACCTGCAGACACGGCCTATTGTGTCTGTAGAGACGCCTGAGAAATTGTTTTTGCCCCTATCTTCAAAATGCAAAATCGCCGAATCATAGCAGACCCAGGCGACAGCCCTCAAGTATAGACTTTCAGAAGTTCCCGGGGAATCTGTTATACCTGCAAAATCAACATTGGCTTTTTTTTTCACTGAACGTGAATGTTTTGTGTTCAGTAACTTGTGCGTAAACTACACAGCCATGCTGTATCCACAATTCAAGGTATCAAACTCAGATTCCCAAAACAGCCTTGATTAACTATTGAAATGTTGAACAGCAGAGGCTACTGCACCACTGGTTTCCAAAGATAATATATGGAAAATAAGTCCATAATTCTGTTTTATAATTGTTTCCTGAAGCTCAAGCAGTTGAACATTCCATGTTCATGTGGGCTTCATGACCATTAAAACCAAGAAGGTCTCAACTTCAAAGAAGGGAGGCGTTTCTCCTGCAATGCATGCCTTGGTCTTTTTGCAAAACAAATGATCTATTTCTGTATAGCTCGGTTTACTCAGAGTGATTAGGATTATTTTAGTGCATAAAGTGCAGTCAGCTCGTCAGCCTTGTCACAGTCCTAAGAACGCCAAAAAACGGTTAACTTCCCAAGTTTCCATTTATTCCCAGACAAAGGTACACTGCTGGAGCTATTGATTAAAGTAAGTCTAAAAAGCTGCTTACTTTTTAACAATAGACTCTTAATTACAGTTACCTTAGCACAAAGCAGCTCTGGGCTTTGTCACGCTGAGGTGACTTATAATTGGGAAAGCTGATTGAGAAGCCACCCATACGGAAATGATTAAAGTAAAGCAAAATGATAATGCTCAACAAGCCAAACAGTACAAACAGACTTGTTGACCACAGATTCTCAGTATAGGAGGAAATAAAGTATAACAGATTTGAGGATAGGTAAGTAAAAGTGATTTAGATTAGAGAAATCCACCAGCTTACTTAAAGAGACTTGCAGCATGAGTTGATTATCCACCCCCCCCCCAAAAAAAATGCCTGTCTTTATGTCAGCTTCCTCTGTTATGAAACAGAAAAACAGAAGCAACTAAATGATGCAAATTCAAGAGCTTCAATTTGGTGCATTGGTAATCGATGATGCTGAGCTAAGCAAAGTTTCATAAAAAGTCTATATCCATCATGTTTGTCTGTCTGATCTCCATCAGGAGACCCCCCCCCATAGGGATGCTGTGTGATTCACAGTGTTTTCTTTTCTCACCTTTCATCACTTGCCCCTGCCTCATTCACACATTTCACAAAGCTGGCAGCCATACCAACATGTACCCTGGTTCTGCTGCATTATAGAAGCTAAGCAGGTATGAGCTTGGCTAGTACTTGAATGGAAGACCTCCTGTGAGAGTTGCTGCTGGTAGCGGTGTTGGTGAGCCAGTAGGGGGTAATCTTCCCCAGTGCAGTGACTGGGACACTGTGCTGTAGGAGATGCCGTCTTTTGGACAAGACATTAAACTGAGGTCTTGACTCACTGTGGTCATTAAAGATCCCATGGCACTTACCGCAAGGAGTAGGGGGTCCCCTGGTGTCCTGGCAAAATTCCCAACCTGGCTCTCTCCATCTGGCCACCTAATCATCCCCCTGTTTAATTGGCTCAATGAATCCTCCCTCTCCACCTCGAGCTGATGTGTGGTGAGCGTTCTGTTACAAAATGGCTGCCATGCATCACCCAGGTGGGTGCTACACATTGGTTGAGGTGAGTTTTCCCCCTTTCAATGTGAAGCGCTTTGGGTGTCTATATAAAGCGCTATATAAATGTAATGCATTATTCAAGCCAGTGTTACTCCAAGGGGCCAATAACCTGTATTTATTCTGAGTCTCTCTCTGACCTGAAAAGGTGTCTTGAGTTGGATAAATTTGCGTGCAGCACTGATAAATTTGGTGTCAAGGCAGTGAAGTAAGTTTAAAAGGTGGGTTTGGCCCTTTTAGTTTAACTAGAGAAATGAGACATCAGGGTTTCAACATAATCATGAAAATGTTACTTTTATGCATTCATAGTTTGTTTTTGTTTTTTAATTCGCCATAAAAGAAATACATAGACCGTGATTAGACCGTGCAGAATTGCTGGATAGTATTGCAGGTTATTCTCCAACATACTGCGGTGACCATGATGAATACTATGCTTGGTTGCTTGTAAAGCTGCAAAGCTTTCAGAGACCGCTGGCAGTAAACCACTAATTGCACATCAAACCTTTTTATGGTAAACTCAAAGGGGTAAATACACAAGAAGAGAATTCAGCCCAAGTGCACCTTGAAAAGAAACAGAAAGAGAACAAGTTTCTATTTCAGCGACCAGCAAGACTTTGGACATCTTTCACATGCTGGCAGAGATTCAGTAAAAACCCCTCATTAGTCCTCTAGAAATTAAGACCGTGGGGGAAAAAAAAGTTTTGTTTCAGTACTGATTCTAAAGAAAAACTGGTTTGTACGGGAAAACTGATTACTGGCTGGAATTTGTGTTCATTCATCCAAAACTCAATAGTATGTCTTCTTCAAATATCACAAAATAATAGACTGAACGGTTTATTAATGCCACCTTTTCAGTCAAGGTTTACACAACCATCACAGTATAAACAGCAGGTATTGTAAAGTAGACACACACACAGTAATACTAGCATTTCTTTTTCTTTCACTCTGTCTCACCCACCAAGGGGAAGGCGTGGGAGATCTTTCCATCCGGGGGCATCTTAGCACCAAAGCCGTAGGCAGGGAAGAGCTTGTCACTGTCATAGTCCTGGATGATCTCCCCCACAGCCTTCAGAGCCATGGCGTAGGCATTCATCTGATAGGGACTCATATAGTGCAGAGAGGTAGGCTGGGATGGGTTACCTATGGGGAAAGTAAACACACACACAGATCCAGCTAAAGGGTTAGATCGCAAACAGCGGTCAGGAAGAGTAAGGTGGGTAATAAGGCATTAACCAGTGAGGGACACACTGATATTAGCAACATCTACACACATTAAAGCCATACTTCCAGTATTAATACGATTGAGACAAGGATACTGTCATATCAATCACATTACTGGAGGGTTGTTTGGATATAAACATGTCACATTCTCTGTAAGCAAGAAAAAAAAAACAATCAGTTTCAAAACAGTTAATTTTTTTTTTTAGTTTTTATGCATTAAGTCTTAGTGTTTGGATAAAATATGTATGTAGGACAGTTTCATGGGAGAGAGAAAACCAACCAGAAGTTTTTTTTTAAGATTTTTCTCCCCCTTTTTCTCCCCAATTGTACAAGTCCAATTACCCCACTCTTCCGAGCCATCCTGGTCGCTGCTCCAACCCCCTCTGCCGATCCGGGGAGGGCTGCAGACTACCACATGCCTCCTCCAATTAATGTGGAGTCACCAGCCGCTTCTTTTCACCTGACAGTGAGGAATTTTGCCAGGGGGACGTAGTGTGTGGGAGGATCACTCTATTCCCCCCAGTTCCCCCTCCCCCTCGAACAGGCGTCCCGACCGACCAGAGGAGGCACTAGCAGGGACCAGGACACATACCCACATCCGGCTTCCCACCTGCAGACATGGCCAATTGTGTCTGTAGGGACGCCAGACCAAGCCGGAGGTCACTCGGGGATTCGAACTGGCGATCCCTGTCTAGGTAGGCAACAGAATAGACTGCCACACCACCTGGATGCCACCAACCAGAGTATTACTGCAATTGGTCAGAAGAGTAATGATTGACAAGATGATGGCCTATGGGAGAGCGGCTACATACTATCCATTGAATCAATAAACTGCATGAATAAATATCTACAGAACAATCCATAAACCAATGTCTTTATTCTGAGTACATGGTGATGATGAAATAGCATAAAATGAGTGCATGAATAACATCAGCAACACCTTTGTTTTAGAGCCGTTGTCCATTTTGTTTCCTTAACCTGTCTCCTACCCATCATCTGCATTTCCCCCGTCTAAATTGGTCAAATGGTTGCAGAAGCCCAATTTACACCCTGTTATACCCACTCAGACAATTTCAGGTATAAAATAAGCATTAGTATAATTTGTACAAAAAAAAAGAAAGGTTTATCGTTGTTGTCGAGCAAAAACATAGCTGTAAAATATTAACAAAGAAATACTGAGGTTTTATTTTTAGTTTGACGATTAAAGGTTTTTTTTTAGTTCAGAAATAGCAAATTTACTTTCAAATCTATTTTCATGTGCATAAGAATCTGAATTATGGTATGAATCTTCACTTAAACATGTTTTTTTAATTTTCCTTTTTCTCAGAGGGCTCTACATTCACACCATAAGAACAAGTAGATACAGTAAATAACAGTGGATGATGAACAGAAACATGTTGAGATAATAACCAGACATCAACAACACTGCAGCTTCTTACATGCAAAAGAAATCCACCCCTACCGTTAGACGCCGTGAAGTCTATAGCCACTGTGAAATTGAGTTGTGTCCTGGTAAGAAATTGACACCATAAGCATCATTTAAACCAAAAAGACTGTGCACCTCTATCTACCTATGGGAGACTATTTTCAGTCGTCTAAGCTAGGTTTGAAAAACTCATCAATCAGTCATTGTTTTGAGATAAAAAGCAATTTTGTGTATGTGTGTGTGGGGGGGACTTGACATTAAATTGCATATTTCACAACACTGAGCTCTTACCCTCCTCTGATGAAATCCACAAACGTATATTCTGACTCCACCTTGAAAGACAGCAAAGTCACCTTCAAGAAAGAGAGAAGGAGAAGCAGAAAAGAGGAAAGTTGTTGGAAAAATGGAGTGGGAAAAAAAAGACATGGCAGGGAAGGACACACACAGATGAGGGGTTATGGAGTGATGAGACAACGCGAGGTTACACAGAGGAAGGAAGGAGGAAAGACGGAGAGGCATGGGGGTGAAGACAAACATCTTCCATTTACTGCATTTGTCCGGTTACCTTATCTGGAAAGCACCTGATAGTGACTGGAGAAATGCGGTCATATAATCCTTACCGTTCCTGAATTGATATATTTCTTCTTCTTGCCTTTCTTTTTAGGATTCAGAACCTGGACCAAGAGAGGAAAACAAGAAATGAAAAACAAACATGCCTGAGTAAGATAGAGTAATGCCGTAGGCTACGTCCATTATTCTCTGTGGGTTGATAGCAGGGTAGACAAAATGATGCAAATTCAATCATTCATAGATGATGGCAGTGGATTTTGATGAGGGTTATACTAATATTGACAATGTTGATGTAAACACAATATTGCAAAAGAAAATGTGAAATTCCTGAATAATGAATGTCTGATGTTATTTATCCCAGTGTTGTTTGTCAATTAAGTACATGCTTGCAGTTTGTTTTTTTCTTACCTCATAGACATTAAACTGGCTCTGGCCTCTGGACAGCTCTCTGTAGCTGGTGGTGAACTCTCCAATGAAGTCATGACTGGAAGGGAAGGTGGGGGTACAAAGAGAGTGGCTAGGTTATACACAGATCAGCCAAAACATTAAAACCACCTGTGGCCACTCCCATCAGGGAATACCATTGCAATGAAGGAGTGTACTTGGTCTGCAACAATGTTTAGGTAAGTGGTACTTGTCAAAGTTACATCCACATGAATATGAGGACCCAAGGTTTCCTTGCAGAACATTGCCCAGAGCATCACTTCACCTGTGCTGGCTTGCTTTTGTCCCATGGTGCATCCTGGTGCCATCTCTTCCCCAGGTAAACAATGCACATGCTCTTGGCTGTCCACATGACGTAAAATAAAATGTGTTTCATCAGACCAGGCCACTCACGTGCCCATTGTAGGCACTTTCAACGGTGGACAGGGGTCACCATGGGTCACTCTGACTGGTCTGTGGCTACACAGCCCCATACACAAGAAGCTGTGATGCATTGTGTTCTGACAGCTGTCTATCATTAACTTTTTCAGCAATTTGAGCTAGAGTAGCACTTCTGTAGGATCAAACCAGATGGGCTTGTCTTCACTCCCAGTGTGTATCAATGAGCCTCGGGCGCCCATGACCCTATCGCCTGTTCACCAGTTGTCCTTCCTTGGACCACTTTTGGTAGATACTAACCACAGCATACCTGAAACACCCCACAAGACCTGTCATTTTGGAGATGTTCTGACCCAATCATCTAGCCATCACAATTTAGCCTTTGTCAGAGTCACTGAGAGCCTTACGCTTGCCCATTTTTAATGTTTCCAACACATCAACTTCAAGAACTGACTGTTCACTTACTGCCAAATATATCCCACCAATTGACAAGTGCCATTGTAATGACATAATCAATGTTATTCACTTACCTGTCAGTGGTTTTAATGTTTTGGCTGATTGGTGTATCTACAGCATTAAAACATGATATTTATGCTGCTTTGCATAAACACCTTTCCGCCAAAACCTTTTATGAAAATTTGAAATGACCATCCTATAGGAACCAAACCCATTCCCACATCCTTTATAGCAGCAGTAGACAGCTTTTTTGCTTTAACTTATAATTATGAAGTAAATGTTGATTGCAGTGTAATGGCTATAGAATAATGACACCATCGACATTTAGATTTGTTCCCTATAAGGCTCACTTTCACCATGCAATTCTGTCTGCCATTGGGTACAATATTGTGGGAAAATTAAGGCTCGATTTATGGCACAAAGGAAGTGTGTCAAACATTGCACAACCAAAATAGGAAGAGGATAGCGCCTTTGTTTTCCCCAGTTGCTATCGGCAGCAATCCCCAATAGTGAAAATGGCGGACGGTGGAACAACTGAAGTGACAGAGGAAACTCTACAAGCCAAGAGCAAAAGAACCCTTTCAAGTTCAAGTTGTATTTTGATGGAGGAGGTAAAGAAATCGAAGACAGAGGGTGATAAAAACAGAAGTAAAAGAAGAGTGAACTTCGGGTGGGCATTCACTCGAGGGAGCGAACTCCGGTGTTGTATTGAACTCTCTTTCCCCTTTGAGATCTGTTTCCCTCTAGCCAGGCGAAAGCGTTTGCATGGAAACAGGTTAGCTATCAGTTACCATTAGATTAAGGTAAGTGTTAGGTTAAGCTTGGGGTTAATCAAGCATCGAGCATAATCAAGCATGTTGTCCACGTCTATGTTTAGCTTTTGTCTTCGTTTGATGGCTGGGAGAGCTGGTGCTGGATCGGCTGGGAGAGCCTGGTCTGCTGCATCCTGTGGGCCCAGGGACCATGGCCCTGCCTGGAGCTACAACCATGGTGCGAACTACAGGGGAGCTAGGGGGAGCTCAGCTCCCCTTAATAAGACATGGCCTCCCCTGAAAATGTGATTTGTGAAATTTTTTTTGGGGGGGGTCTCTAAAAATATTGACAATGTGTTATTTTGACATGCAATTTCTGTTTTGTGTATCGTCATCATCATGGATTATTATGTGTAAAATTGCGAATGTGTCATTCATTCATGTATGATGGCGATTTAACACCAATTCACTTCAATAAAGATAACTACACATGCTATTGTTGTCATGACCATCAAGGCGTGGCGGCGCTGCGGTGCAAATCAAACTCCACTCATGTGTACATGTTAACTAAAAGATTCGTAGAAAAAATATATACGTTGGAGGCTGAGTCCCATTGATCTGCGGGTGAAGTCCTTAGCATTTTCTTTTTGCAGTTAGCATCAATAGCCATGTCAAAAAGAAAACAAGGCAGTTTAATTAACTTTGGTTTCACTAAGAAATCGTAGTGATATTAGCATGACCAAGTCACCTGCTGCAAGCCCTGGGAACGCTGTTAACACACTGCCCACCGGGGTGCCAATGCAGCAGGAAGAAGCTGAAGAAAAGTCCTCTCTGGCTGAGATGGTGGAGGTAACAGCTCTTCAGAGGAAGAGGCCACGGCCGGTCACGATCCTAACCCCTCTTGCTCCTCTCTCCCATCAAACTGGAACAGCCAGCAATGGAGAGAGTGGAAGAGCCGTTATAGATGGCTGTTTGTTAAGGATGGAAGCTTGGGGTGCACCGCTTGCAGGGACGCAAAAACCCTTCTTCTGTCTGAAAAGGTACCTGGCACGCACTTGTCTGAGGAGTGGACTAATGGGGACGTAAGCAGCACTGCTCAGAACAAGTTGTGAAAAAAGATATACAAACACAGGGACAGCATTGCACACAAGAGGGCCATTGAAGTGGCATTGACTAAGCAAAAGGCTATTCTGCCAAATAAAGTCATTGAGTTGAATTCCAAGTTAATGGAGGAGACCGCACCATCATTCAGGTCCACCTATATGGTGGCTAAGGAAAGGCTGTCTTACAGAAAGCTCACCCCTTTAATGAAGGTTCAGGAGCTTAATGGCGCAAAGGTGGGAACTGTGCATAAATCAGACCACTCCTGCGCTGAGATTATAAGTCATATTGCACAGCAAATGCGGAATAAGTTTGTTTCGAATATTCGAGAGCTTAATTCAAAAATCAGCACCACCATTGATGAAAGCAGAGTACATGGTCGTGCCTATCTCATCATATACATGAGATGTGATGTGAGTGGCAAAGGAGATTTGGAAAAAACATTTTTTTAGACATTGTAGAGCTGACACAGGGCACAGATGCAGAATCCATTTACAACAGTTTGAGACAGTGCTTTTGCACAGCGGGATTAGATGATGTGTTTTTGGGGAAACACCTCATCAGCATTGCCACAGATGGGGCTTCAGTTCTCACAGGCAAAACCACTGGAGTCATTGCAAGGCTTAAGCGTGACTTTCCAAACATCCAGTCCATACATTGCTTGGCCCACCGCCTTGAATTGGCTGTCCATGATTCTCTGAAAGTGGTTGCTGGATGTAATCATTTCGAGTTTTTCATTGCCAAGCTGTATTCTTTGTACCACCAGTCTGCAAAGAATGTCAGATTGCTTGAGGAAGCAGCTGCAAATCTAAATATGCAGATTTTGAGAATTAGACAGATATTCACCATTAGATGGGTGGCGAGTAGTTTCAATACTGTAAAGGCAGTCTGGAATAACTACCCTGCTTTAGCACACCACTTCAAAACCGCAAGCGAGGATGCATCTCGCAATGACACCAAGAGGAAGAAATTCCTGGCGCTATACAAACACCTCACAAACTCTGGGTTTTTACTTGATCCTGCTTGCATGAAAGACATACTCCGTGAGCTACAGGGCCTGTCACTGAAATGTCAGCAAAGAGACGTCACTCTAGTAGATGCCAGTCGCCACATTCTGCAGTCTATTGATATACTGAAAGCAATGAAAGCGAGAGGAGGTAAAGCCATACAGAAGGCCAAACAGTGCATGTCCCTGGGGCCGTTTAAAGATATTCAACTAGCTAAGGGCATGGGCAAGATTAACCGAAATTAGTTTTATCAATCTCTGATCGACAATCTCACAAGGCGAATGCCAGAATCAGACCTCCTACAGATGCTGAAACCCCTGGGCAAGAACTTTTGGCCGCAGGATCGGAATGGTTTGATTCTGTATGGAAAAAATTAAGTATGGGCACTTGATAAAATGCTTGGAGAACCAGCCAGAGAGGCGGTCGAAGAGTTCCGTGACTGGAAGTTACAAGACAGAGCACCAGGCAAAACGCTGGAAAAGCTTTGTACAGTGAGTAGAACATACCTTCCCACTTCAGCTGAGTGTGAGAGGGGATTTCTGCCGTTAATGATACTGACAGCAAGACCTGCAATGGGTTGCGTGAAAACAGCCTCTCATCTCTCCTTTTTCTGGATATCAATGGACCCCCGTTGGAGACTTTTGACCCAATGCCCTTTATCACATCTTGGATTAAGGCAGGTCATCGCCTGTCCACATCATAGATTTCTGGACGAACAGCAAAGGCAGCTGACCCCAGGCCTCTGTGGTCGATTCTGTATCAAGGATAAGGCATGTTATTCCCAATGGCGTGTGGCTGGGTTGTTATAGGTCTACGTGACCCTCAATGTCTTAACTGAACGGAGGAATTATGGTGTTCTTCTGTAGCCTGTGACAGGTAACTTTAACCGTTGTTGATGTACTCAATTGTAGGCAGCCTGATGTGCTTTGTTTATAGTCTATTTTATATAGAGGGAGTATAAGAGTATATATATTTATATGGCCTATACGATGAGCTGGCATAAAGCAAGTAGGCCATACACTAGCAGCTGTTGTATCTTTGTAAGTCATTGTAAGTCCTCTTTTTTAGGCCCGTGCAAGCGCCCCCCCCCTCGGTGAAAAAAAATACAAAAAGTGGGCTCCCCGAAGGCCACGGTATAGTTTGAACACTGGCTGCAATCAAGGAGGTAACACCGAGGGCAGTCTGACAGGATGCGGAAGCGGGGCAGGCTAAGCTAACTGCTAGCCCATGCAGACTGGCAGTTCTGATAACACCGAGGGCAGTCTAGCAGCGGCCTCGCCTGGCGTTGACTGTGGTGTTTTTGGTGTTGTTGCGTGGAGTGTGGGGAGGTGTGTCGAGGGTGTCTGGCTGGGAGAGCTGGCATTGGATCAGATGGGGGAGCCTGGTCTGCTGCATCCAGTGGGCCCAAGGACCATGGCCCCCATCTGGAGCTGCGCCCGAGGCGGAATCATCGAGGACAATCTGAAAGGATAAGGAAGTGGGGCAGGCTAAGCTAACCGCTAACCCATGCAGACCAGCAGTTCTGACAGTCATCCTGGCTGGCATTCATTTTCTCTGACAGTGATTTTCTTTTTTTTTTAGTTTGGGTATATATGTTAGTTTAGATATATGTGTTAGTTAGTATGTGTGTTCTTATAGTTTTTGGATATGTGTTTTTGTCTTTGTGTTGCACTGCTGTGGGCTGGGGGAAACGTTATTTCGTTTAATTGACAAAGTAATCCTGATTCCTGATCCCGGTGTTGTATAGAACTCTGGCTAGAGGGAAACAGATCTTGATGGGGAAACAGAGTTCGATACAATACCCGGGACTTGAGAGGGCCCCAAACTAACATTCAGTTGGCATTCTTTCTACTGGGTCAGTAAGTAACACAACCTGCCTACTTATTACTACTACTGGGTGTTTTACTCTGCTTTTATCATAGCACTGAGAACGGGGTTTCTAGTTCAAATTCTTACGATTGTTTCTTGCTTTAGTATGTAGACAGGCTGCTAATAAATGGAAAGCGACCGGTTGTCTTTACGACAGTGGTGCGAACAATAAAAACACTTGGAATTAGAAACACTGGGGGGGGGGGGGGACTGAAAAGTTGTCTACAGCTGCTTTAAACACCTTTATGCTAATCCCATGCCTGCAGTTTGCTCAAGAATGCTATGCTAAACGAGGGGAATGTAAACCTTTTGTAACAAGACCCTTTTAACAATTGTTATTGAATCTCAGTTGTACAAAAGCGTAAACACAGCCTGGTTTTACTTAGTCTCTTGTCTTAGTCCTCTGACAAGTTGTATCTTGTAAATTTCAAGGGGTGTGAATATTCCTTAATCTTTCTATGTAACAAGTGGCTGATTCATACAAAAAAGAAATACAATTGTTTCCTTCTTTCCCCATCCATCTCCTTCCCCCACCAATTAACATCACAAGAAAAAGAAAGGGGGGGGGGGAGTGAAATTAGTGATAACTGAGGGAAAAAACCCAGATGAATAAATAAATAAAATGTTGGCTTGGGGTAATTTTCACATTTTTATTTGTTCATTGTTAACTTCCTGCAAAATCAGCTGCCCTTTATAAAGTCAAGTCAAGTCAAATCAAGTCAAGTCAAGTCAATTTTTACTTGTAGAGCCCAATATCACAAATTACAAATTTGCCTCAGTGGGCTTCTCTGAACCCACTCACTTTCTTCTACTTCTGCTTATTTACGCCCACATGTTCTGTCATCTCTCACAAATTCTCTATGAATCCCAGAAATGCATCTCACATCTTATAAGTAACCAATCACAATCAGTTTGATGTCTATCTAAGAGGGCCATACTAAACTCTGAGTCGCTCTCTGACTGTCTGCCCTGGTGAAATACTTTTGCCACATGGGTCTATCACCTAGTATGGGTGTAACATAACAGATTTTACACCAAATTATGTATCACATCCTGATTTTCTTTATTACTCTTTTTAAGGGGATCCTCTATTCAAAGGAGGTTAGATTTCTACCCATTTCAACAAGTAGTTTTCTTATCTAAAGACAAGATGAATAGTCTAATAAAATAACCCCAAAAACCCCTCTGGCACTATCAAACTAGTAAATATCAGCTCCCTGTATGCCTTCAGACAATTTCAGCATCTTAATATACCATCACCTCAGGCTCTGCATGACACGGCTGCTGCCAATGTAAAGGTGGCATTTAGGGAGGGGGGGTTGTCCTCCAGGGGCACATAGTGACTCTACTGCCCAATAAGGGAGGAGGATGAAGAGGAGAGGAGAGAGAAGAGAAGTGGAGGAGAGGAGAGGAGAGGAGAGGAGAGGAGAGGAGAGGAGATGAGAGGAGAGGAGAGGAGAGGAGAGGAGGGGAGAGGAGAGGAGAGGAGGAAAGAAGAGGAGAGGAGGGGAGATAAGGAGAGAGAAGAGAAGGGAAGGGGAGAGAAGAGGAGAAGAAAGGAGAGAAGAGAAGAGCGGAGAGGAAAGGAGAGGAGGGGAGGCAGAGGAGAGAAGGGGAGGAGAGGAGAGAAGGGGAGGGGAGGGGAAAGTAGAGGGGAGAGGAGAAGAGCAGAGGAAGGGAGAGGACAGGAGAGAAGAGAGGAGAGGAGAGGAGGAAAGGAGCGGGAGCAGAGGAGAGAAGAGGAGAAGAGGAGGGGAGAGGAGAGAAGAGGAGAGGAGACAGGGTTACATGAAGATAAAGGAAGAGAGAGGGAAAGTGGAAGAAGGGTTAGGAAGCATGAAAGCAAGGTATAGATGGGGGACATATTTGAAGAGTGAAGTAATGAGACGGGGATGAAAGAGTGACAACAGCAGAAAAAGCAGGAGAAATGTGGGTGGCCGTAGAAAAAATGCCAGTCAAGACTCATAATAAACCCAAACATATTGCCTGATGTTGACGTTTGATTTATCAACATGTGTGTGCTTGATGGGTGAGTTCCCCCCCCCTTTACTGTAATACCAACGTAAGATTAATGCCAAAAGGATTGTCCCTTGGGCCAGAGAGAACAAGAAATTACATTTAAGGGATTTTCTGCCTGAAGCAGGAGAATTAACAAGAAAAAGAGAAAGAGATATGAATTACCTTCCATCTCTGTCCCAGTCATACACGTCCACCTTGACTGTCCTGGAGAAGGCAGGGCAAGAGAGCCAGAAAGGAAACAGTGATGTGGTAACAGAGTAAAGAAAGAGAGCAGTAAGGGAATGTAAAGGCAAAGGGAAGGAGTAAGGAAAGTAAGAGGCTAACATGTTTCATAAAAGGGACACCATTATAGAAAATAACAAGCCTGATAATGTCAAAATGCTAGTGACAATGTATGTTAAAAAGCACAGTGAATTGGTGCAGGAGAGAGACACACATGCATCCACAATAAGAGAGAGAGAGACAGAGAGTCTTGAAGTATTGTCTCCATGTTGGTCCCAATAACACCAGCACTGGCCTAATACATTAACCATGGCCGACTGCTGGCATTATTCTGATCACCACAGGTTAGAAGTACTCTCTCCACACCTCCATGCTTTTTTCTGTCAATATATCACATTGTCATGCAATGACTACTACAAAACATTACTTCATATCATTTCCACTCCCTGAGGTATACTTGTTTGCTTGGCTCGGTACTTATAAGTTCTCAAAAGTGGACAAACTTTTAACAAGGTGAAATAAAGCTGTACAAATAAATTGTCTCCCTACTGAGTCAGCTGCATGACCATGTGATGTAATACAAAGACAAGAAAACTACACATAAGGTAAAACGTAAAGCATATCAGCTTTTTGATTGTTTCACTGCTATTCTGTAGTGATGAAGACTTTTGAATGCCTTGTGCTGTCCCACCTCAAGTCCATCAACACCCCCCTTCCTGGAGAGCCAACAGGTCGGCAGACGACGCAGTGAACATGGCTCTCCATCCTCCTTCACCTGGACTCTCCTGGGACATACACCAGGATCCTGTTTATGGACTTCAGCTTCGTATTCAATATAACCAGCCCTGCTGTCCTCCAGGACAAACTCTCCCAGCTCCACGTGCCCCACTCCACCTGCAAGTGGCTCACTAACTTCCTGACCAACAGGAGTCAGCAAGTGATGATGGGGAAGCGTGTCTCACACCCTCGGATCATCAGCACTGCTGCCCCCCAAGGCTGCGTCCTGTCCTCGCTGCTCTTCTCACTTTACACCAATGGCTGCACCTCCAGACCTCAATCTGTCAAGCTCCTGAAGTTAGCGGATGACACCACTGTTATCGGACTCATATCTGAGGCTGACCAGTCTGCTTACAGTTTGGAGGTTGACCACCTGGTTTCCTGGTGCAGCCAAAACAACCTGGATGTAAACCACCTGAAGACAGTGGAGATGTTGCTGGACTTGAGGGAAAGCCCAGCCCCTGTGCCCCACCCCCACCCTGCATGACTCCACAGTTACCACAGTGGAGTCATTCCGTTTACTTGACACCACCATTGATTGCTCAGAACCTAAAGTGAGAGCTAAACATCAGCTCCCTCATCAATAAAGCACAGCAGAGGATGTACTTCCTGTGGCAGCTGAAGAAATTCAACCTGCCACTGACAATGATGGTGAATTTCTACACCTCCATAATTGAGTCTACCCTAACCTCTTCCATCGCCGTCTGGTACGCGACTGCCACCGCCAGGGGCAAGGGCAGGCTGCAGCACAAGCATCATTCATTCGCTTGGCAGAGAGGCTGCCACTGTTGCCACCCATCTCTGCAGGACCTGGATGCCTCCAGGACCTTGAGGCGGGCAGGGAAGATTGTTACTGACCCCTCCCACACTGGACACCACCTTTTTGAGACTCTGCCCTCTGGCAAGAGGCTGAGGTCCATGAGGACCAAAACCTCACGCCACAAGACCAGTTTCTTCCCTGTTGCAGTTGGACTAATTAACAGGCTCCCTGTCCCCCACTGACAGACTTACTTTTTGCCGTTTTTATTTTTTCTAGATGTTTTACATGTACACACAAAAATAATACTGCAATGTATTAAAACTTTTTTTTCTGCATCTGTATTGATATTCCGCTCTTCATTAGTTGAGCACTTCTATCAACACCATTGATGGTTTCGGGGTAAAAAAAAAAAGCTATATACGTATAGTGTGTGTGTGTGATGGGCTGGCGATGAGCAGGATAAGCGGTTCGGATAATGGATGGATGGAGATATATATATATATGCATGTGTGTGTGTGTGTGGGTATACACACACACACACACACACACACATATATATATATAGTGGCTGAAGATGAATGAATGAATGAATGAATGACTAATTTTATATATATATATATTCATTCATTCGTTCATCTTCAGCCACTTCTCCAGAGTAGGGTCGCAGTGGCAGCAAGCTATTAGGGCACTCCAGAGATCCCTCTCCCCAGCAATGCCCTCCAGTTCCTCCTGGGGGATCTCAAGGCGTTCCCAGGCTAGATTGGACATGTAGTCCCTCCAGCAAGTTCTAGGTGTAGCACGGGGTCTCCTCCCAGTTGGCCATGCCTGGTAAACCTTCAAAGGAAGGTGCCCAGGGGGCATCATAATCAGATGCCTGAACCACCTCAACTGGCTCCTTTCAACACGAAAGAGCAGTGGCTCTACTCCGAGCTCCCTCCGGATGTCTGAGCTCCTCACCCTATCTCTAAGGCTAAACCCAGACACCCTACAGAGGAAACTTATTTCAGTCGCTTGTATCTGTGATCTCACCCTTTCAGTCACTACCCAAAGCTCATGACCATAGGTGAGGGTTGGAACGAAGACTGACTGGCAAATTGAGCGCTGCCTTCAGCTCCCTCTTCACAACGGTCCGCGAGAACGTCCCCATTACCGCTGATGCTGCACCAATCTGCCTGTCAATCTCCTGCTCTATCCTACCCTCACTTGTGAACAAGACCCCGAGATACTTGAACTCCTTCACTTGAGGCAACAAGTCATCCCCAACCCAGAAGGAGCAATCCACCATTTTACGGTCGAGAACCATAGCCTCAGACTTGGAGGTGCTGACTCTCATCCCGGCCATTTCACACTCAGCTGCAAATTGCCCCAGTGTGCACTGAAGGTCGCGTTCTGTTGAAGCCAACAAAACCACATCATATGCGAAGAGCAGAGATGCAATTTTGAGGTTCCCAAAATGGACACACTTGTCACATTGGCTGCGCCTTGAGAGCCTCTCCATGAATATACTACTACTACTTTCGGCTGCTCCCATTAGGGGTCACCACAGCGGATCATCCGTTTCCATTTCTTCCTGTCTTCTGCATCTTCCTCTGTCACACCAGCCATCTGCATGTCTTCCCTCACCACATCCATAAACCTCCTCTTTGGTCTTCCTCTTTTCCTCTTCCCTGGCAGCTCCATATTCAGCAACCTTCTCCCAATATACCCAGCATCTCTCCTCTGCACATGTCCAAGCCATCTCAATCTTGCCTCTCTTGCTCTGTCTCCAAACCACCCAACTTGAGCGGTCCCTCTAATATAATCATTCCTAATACTGTCCTTCTTCGTCACTACCAATGAAAATCTTAGCATCTTCAACTTTGCCACCTCCAGCTCCGCCTCCTGTCTTTTCATCAGTGCCACTGTCTCCAAACCATACAACATAGCTGGTCTCACAACCATCTTGTAAACCTTCCCTTTAACTCTTGCTGGTACCCTTCTGTCACAAATCTCTCCTGACACTCTTCTCAACCCACTCCACCCTGCCTGCACTCTCTTCTGTACCCCTCTCCTGCACTCCCCTTTGGACAGTTGACCCCAAGTATTTAAACTCATATGCCTTCGTCACCTTCACTCCTTGCATCCTGACCATTCCACTGTCCTCCCTTTCATTCATGTATAGGTATTCCGTCTTGCTCCTACTGACTTTCATTCTTCTTCTCTCCAGTGCATACCTCCACCTTTCCAGGCTCTCCTCAACCTGCACCCTACTCTCGCTACAGATCAAAATGTCATCTGTGAACATCATCGTCCATGGAGACTCCTGCCTGATCTTGTCCGTCAACCTGTCCATCACCATTGCAAACAAGAAAGGGCTCAGAGCCGATCCTTGATGTAATCCCACCTCCACCTTGAACCCATCTGTCACTCCTACCTGTCCATGGATATCACAAACAGAATCAGAGACAATGGACAACCTTGACGGAGTTCGACACCCACCAAAAAGGTGTTTGACTTTGTGCCGAGAATGCGGACACAGCTCTCATTTTGGTTATACAAGGACCAGATGGCTTGTAGCAACTGCCCCAGTACCCCATACTCTTGCAGTACCCCCCACAGAGTGCCCCGGGTACATGGATGTAAGCCTTCTCCAAGTCCACAAAACACATGTAGACTGGCTGGTCAAACTCCCATGCCCCCCTCAGCACTTCCGCAAGGGTAAAGAGTTGGTCCGTTGTTCCACGGCCAGGATGGAATCTGCATTGTTCCCTCTGGATCCGAGGTTCAACAATTGGTTGGAGCCTCCTTTCCAGCACCCTCAAGTAGACTTTCCCAGGGAGGCTGAATAATGTGATGCCCCGATAATTGGAACACACCCTCTGGTCCCCCTTTTTAAATATGGAAACCACCACCCCAGTCTGTCACTCCACAGATACTGTCCCCGACCTTCACGTGACACTGAATAGGTGTGTCAACCAAGACAACCCAACAGTCCAGAGCCTTCAACATCTCAGGGTGAATCTCATCCACACCCAGCGTCTTGCCACCCAGGAGCTTCTTAACTACCTCAGAGACCTCTGCCAGGGAGATATAGACTCACTGGCCACTTTATTAGGTACACCTTGCTAGTACCGGGTTGGACCCCCTTTTGCCTTCAGAACTGCCTTAATCCTTCGTGGCATAGATTCAACAAGGTACTGGAAACATTCCTCAGAGAGTTTGGTCCATATTGACATGATAGCATCACGCAGTTGCTGCAGATTTGTCGGCTGCACATCCATGATGCGAATCTCCCGTTCCACCACATCCCAAAGGTGCTCTATTGGATTGAGATCTGGTGACTGTGGAGGCCCTTTGAGTACAGTGAACTCATTGTCATGTTCAAGAAACCAGTCTGAGATGATTCGAGCTTTATGACATGGCGCGTTATCCTGCTGGAAGTAGCCATCAGAAGATGGGAACACTGTGGTCATAAAGGGATGGACATGGTCAGCAACAATACTCAGGTAGGCTGTGGCGTTGACACGATACTCAATTGGTACTAAGGGGCCCAAAGTGTGCCAAGTAAATATCCCCCACACCATTACACCACCACCAGCAGCCTGAACCGTTGATACAAGGCAGGATGGATCCATGCTTTCATGTTGTTGATGCCAAATTCTGACCCTACCATCCGAATGTCGCAGCAGAAATCGAGACTCATCAGACCAGGCAACGTTTTTCCAATCTTCTATTGTCCAATTTTGGTGAGCCTGTGCGAATTGTAGCCTCAGTTTCCTGTTCTTAGCTGACAGGAGTGGCACCCGGTGTGGTCTTCTGCTGCTGTAGCCCATCTGCCTCAAGGTTCGACGTGAGATGCTCTTCTGCATGCCTCGGTTGTAATGAGTGGTTATTTGAGTTACTGTTGCCTTTCTATCAGCTTGAATCAGTCTGGCCATTCTCTTCTGACCTCTGGCATCAACAAGGCATTTTCGCCCACAGAACTGCTGCTCACTGGATATTTTCTCTTTTTCAGACCATTCTCTGTAAACCCTAGAGATGGTTGTACGTGAAAATCCCAGTAGATCAGCAGTTTCTGAAATGCTCAGACCAGCCCGTCTGGCACCAACAACCATGCCACGTTCAAAGTCACTTAAATCACCTTTCTTCCCCATTCTGATGCTCGGTTTGAACTGCAGCAGATCGTCTTGACCATGTCTACATGCCTAAATGCATTGAGTTGCTGCCATGTGATTGGCTGATTAGAAATTTGCGTTAACGAGCAGTTGGACAGGTGTGCCTAATAAAGTGGCCGGTGAGTGTATATATGGCATGGTAGCGCAGTGGTTAGCGTGGTCGTCTCACAGCAAGAAGGTCCTGGATTCGAGTCCCGGGGTAGTCCAACCTTGGTGGGTCATCCCGGGTCATCCTCTGTGTGGCGGTTGCATGTTCTCCCCATGTCTGCGTGAGTTTCCCCCAGGGGCTCCGGTTTCCCCCACAGTCCAAAGACATGTAGGTCAGGTGAATTGGCTGTACTAAATTGTCCATAGGAATGAATGGGTGTGTGTGTGTGTGTGTGTGTGTGTGTGTGTGTGTGTGTGTGTGTGTGTGTGTGTGTGTGTGTGTGTGTGTGTGGGGGTATCATGTTGTTGGCTTCATCAGAACGGGACCTCCAGCGCGCATTGGGGTAGTTCGCAACTGAGTGTGAAATGACTGGGATGAGAGTCAGCACCTCCAAGTCTGAGGCCATGGTTCTCTACCGGAAAATGGTAGATTTTTCCTCCGAGTTGGGCATGAGTTGTTGCCTCAAGTGAAGGAGTTCAAGTATCTCGGGGTCTTGTTCATGAGTGAGGGTAGGATGGAGTGGGAGATTGACAGGCGGATTGGTGCAGCATTAGCAATAATGCAGACGTTGTACCAGACCGTTGTGGTGAAGAGGGAGCTGAGCCAGAAGGCAAAGCTCTCAATTTACTAGTCAATCTTCTTTCCAACCCTCACCTATGGTCATGAGCTTTTTGGTAGTGACCGAAAGGGTGAGATTGTGGATACAAGCACCTGAAATTAGTTTCCTCCGTAGGGTGTCTGGGCTCAGCCTTAGAGATAGGGTGAGGAGCTCGGACATCCGGAGGGAGCTCGGAGTAGAGCTGCTGCTCCTTCGTGTTGGAAGGAGCCAGTTGAGGTGGTTCGGGCATCTGATTAAGTTGCCCCCTGGGTGCCTTCCTTTGGAGGTTTACTGGGCACGGCCAACTGGGAGGAGACCCCGGGGTAGACCCAGAACTCGCTGGAGGGACTACATGTCTAGTCTGGCCTAGGAACACCTTGGGATCCCCCAGAAGGAGCTGGAGGGCATTGCTGGGGAGAGGGACATCTGGAGTGCCCTACTTAGTTTGGTGCCACCACGACCCTACCCCAGAGAATCGGTTGAAGATGAATGAATGAATGAAAAAAAAAGTATTATTCTTATATATATATAAATCCAGTGAGTCAAGAAAATTCTTTATGAGACAGTACAAGCCTGTTTCATATATATATATATTTAAATATGTGTGTGCGTGTGTGTGTGTTGCTTTTGTATACAGTTTTCACATACTTATTTTACTTTCTTATTTTATTTTTCTCTACCATCAACATCAAGCTAAGCTAAAGTCCTAGTACATGTAATGCACATGTCAATAAAATAATTTCTGATTCTGATTTGTGTAGTTTGTACTCGGCTTAGAATTGTAATACATAGCAGTTATATTTTGTCTTTATGTTAATCCTCAGTGTTTGTAACATACTTAGCAAGTTATGTCATTGCATCTTTATCATTATTCTTATGCAAATCTGTGTAAGGATCTTAAAATATACCCTCAGGTGGGGGATAAAACATCATAACCCCAAAAGTTAGCCTTAGCCTTGAGGTAATGACTGTAACCTCGGACCCCCCCCTTTTTTTTCTCCCCAATTCTACATGGCCAATTACCCCACTCCTCTGAGCTGTCCTGGTCGCTGCTCCACCCCCTCTGCCAATCCGGGGTGGGGTGCAGACTACCATATGCCTCCTCCGATACATGTGGAGTCACCAGCCGCTTCTTTTCACTTGACAGTGAGAAGTTTCACCAGGGGGCCGTAGCACGTGGGAGGATCATGCTATTCCTCCCAGTTCCCCCTCACCCCTGAACAGGCGCTCCAACTGACCAGAGGAGACCTTAGTGCAGCGACCACGACACATACCCACATCCAGCTTCCCACCTGCAGACATGGCCAATTGCATCTGTAGGAATGCCCAACCAAGCTGGAGGTAACATGCGGATTTGGACCGCCGATCCCCATGTTGGTAGGCAACACAATAGACTGCCATGCTACCCGGATGCCCCTGGACCTCTTTTTGCATCTCTGTCCCTTGTGTTGACCCTCACCTGTCATAGTCTCCATTGCAGAGTGCTCGTACAGGAATGGTGAAGGGCTGCCAAACTGGGTTTAGATTGTTCTTGATCACCTCAGTTTTATGGCAGATGGTGAACCTGGACACACAACACACACACAGCTCAACTCAGAGAAGATACAAATAGCAAGGTCAAACTGAAAAAAAAAACCAAACAAGCAAACAATAAAAGAGATTCATATTGCATGTTATGATTTAATGATCAGGCCCTGCAACTGTTTACCAATTGGCAGCAAGTTATTTTGGGAGCCTGGCTAATAGTCAAAAGGTTACTGGTTTGATCTCCTGTTCAAACACTGTATAATTCTGCTGAGGTGATCTTCAGTAAAAGCAATAAACTAATATGTATTCCCATCTGCCACAAGAACTGCATTCAACATTAGGTAAAATTAACAAAAACGCACAGTTGTTTGCAATATAACAGTCAAAATATTTCGTTGGTAAAACTTCTATGTTAATGTATACATTTATTTTCAAAACATTAGGTCTTATGCAAGATCATTCTCTGAAGTTACACTTAAATTTGTTCCTGTGAGAAGGGCATAAGAAAGAGCAGTGCTGAATTCACGAAGCATTCTCAGCTTGTGTTTTCATGTGCCTCAAATAGTGAATGCTACCTTTTCTAATAAAAAAAATTTCTGGTTCTCTGAAACTGGGATTGAAATGATGGAAAATCCATAATTTCTGGAACCCTAAGTGCTGGTACTGAATGATAAAGTGCCTCTCAAAATTATTTACACAGTGGTGTGGCCTTAAAAGGCCAAACCCCTTTCTCAATAGCTTTGATATGTTGTCTAATTTTTAATCTAATAAATTCTTGTTACCTCTAAATTGGGGTTAAAGTCTAGTTATAGAAATTAACAGAGTGATCCATTCATAACCGAAAATAGGTGTGGTTTTATGAATTCAAAGCTATTGGCTACTGTCTTCCTGGGTGTTCGCGTGGGTGGGGCTCGGTATGCTCGTCACTTGCCATAGAAAAAATGGTGGTAGGCCTACGGCAGTGCAATACAACTTGGCAAATAATATGTTCAATGAGGCAAATGAATGTTAGATAGATAGATGATAGATATTTAGATAAATAGATAGATAGATAGATAGATAGATAGATAGATAGATAGATAGATAGATAGATAGATAGATAGATAGATAGATAGATAGATAGATAGATAGATAGCAATACGTCGTAGCAAAATCGCTAATAAAGTCTCTGCAAAATAGCCCAAACTCGAGCCAAGTAGCTAGCAGGAGGGGGTGAAAGAACGGTTTCTCCGTGGTTTTATTGCATCTCGCTACGGACACACCTTATATGCAAATTGACTGGTGTCTGCATATCCACCGGCACAATTTTTCATTGGACACCATCTACAGGCAATCACAGATCTCTCTCGAGTCTGTTTTGGCCACTGAATTACTCCGTGGTCACATTCCAACTCGGAACATAGCCTATCAATAGGAATCTTTAGATTTTGATGTCAGTATCACTTTAATTTGTGTACAGAAAATACCATAATCTCTTATTTCCAAAATGGCATGTGCTATATGACTGATACATGGTAGAAGGTGTGACTGAGCTGTTGGGCTCAACTGGCCTGACTGATTATGTAATCTACCTTTGATGGTGGGTGTGAGCTGATAAGCAGTTCACACCCAACCATCAAAACACACAGCAACCCAGTCGACAGTCCACACACAATCCACAAACTGGGTGGGGCCCATGAGCAGCTGTTGGTTGTCTTCTGTCAACAATCAAAATCAAATCTAAATGCTAGCCAGAGCTATTTAATTTCCTTGACATCTCTAACTCTTTATTTTTAATCAGAAACATGAATTACTTATGGATTACAATGAAAATAATTTTTTTCGTTCTTAAAGATCCTCATTAAACCAGTGTAATATGATCCCCTATACAGATTTCATGGAAATCCATCAACATTTGTTAAAGTCATGGGTCTATGAAGCTTGTCCAATCAGGTGCGAGCTGACCTACTTACACTGTTTGAATATCAGAAATATTGGAACATGTCCAAAACAAGGTTCATATACAAGTCCCTACACCAAATTTCATGGAAAATAATAGTGCGCACATGGGGCTGCCTATCAGTCAGTAGGCAATATGGCGCCCATGTAGCCAGTTGGCCAGACTCTCTCTATACCCGGTGCTGCCCCCAGCTCACCCTCCTCCCCCCGAACAGGCACCGCAACTGACCAGATGAGGCGCTAGAGCAGCGACCAGGACACATACCCACATCCGGCTTCCCACCCACAAATACGGCCAATTGTGTCTGTAGGGATGCCCAACCAAGCCGGAGGTAACGCGAGGATTTGAACCGGAGATCCCCCTGTTGGTAGGCAACGGAATAGACCGCTATGCTACCTGGATGCCCTGCCAAAATATCTTTTTTATGTTCTCCGATATTAAACCTAGTCTTTCCATCAGGTAAACAGCCTGTTTTGTACTGCATTTCAATATCCATATTATCGTATTTCAAATAGAAAAATTGGTGAATGCCACAAGATTTCTTAAGTTGTTTGTATGCACTTGTACAAACAGATCAATGCGTTCAAACAGTTGTTGCGTTAGGCTTGTGGTAAAAGTCTACCTGAGACCAAGAAACACAAAGTAAGCTCGTACCCTATGAAGACTTGCGTCTTGAAGAAGGTTTTGATCCGCACTACCAAACAGTTTCAGTTTTAAAAGCAATATGTCCTATGAGCATGCTGTTGTCAAAAATATGTTAGTCCATTTTTTGCTGATGGGCAACCGTTTTCAGTCACATAGATCAATCTGCAATCTGCTTGCAGCTTTTCATTTGTTGTCACTAACAAGGTTAGCACTGGTATCTACACTGCTCAAAAAAATAAAGGGAACACATAAGCAATGCAATGTAGCTCCAAGTCAATCACACTTTTGAGATATCAACCCTGTCCAGTTAGGAAGCAACACTGATTTGTGAATCAATTTCACCTGTTGGTAAATTGTCTAATTTCCACCTGGTGGAAATTAGACAATTTGCAAGACAACCCCTATAAAAGGAATGGATTTGCAGGTGGTGGCCACAGACCATTTGCCTGTCCTCATCTTTCTGGCCGATCTTTGGTTAGTTTTTCATTTTGCTAGTGCCCTCACCACTAGAGGTGGCATAAGGCGGTATCTGCAACCTACAGAAGTTGCTCAGGTAGTGCAGCTCATCCAGGATGGCACATCAATGCGTGCTGTGGCAAGAAGATTTGATGTGTCTCCCAGCACAGTGTCCAGAGCATGGAGGAGGTACCAGGAGACAGGCCAGTACACCAGGAGACGTGGAGGGGGCCGCAGGAGGACAACAACCCCGCAGCAGGACCGCTATCTGGTCCTTCGTGCAAGGAGGAACAGGAGGAGCACTGCCGGAGCCCTACAAAATGACCTTCAACAGGCCACTAATGTGCAGGTTTCTGCTCAAACAGTGAGAAACAGAATGCATGAGGATGGTATGAGGGCCCGACGTCCACAATTGGGGCCTGTGCTCACAGCCCAACACCGTGCAGCCCGATTGACCTTTGCCAGAGAACATCTTGGTTGCCAGATTTGCCATTGGCGCCCTGTGCTCTTCACAGATGAGAGCAGGTTCACACTGAACACATGTGACAGACGTGAGAGAGTCTGGAGACGCTGTGGAGAACGTTCTGCTGCCTGCAACATCCTCCAGCATGACCGGTTTGGCGGTGGGTCAGTGATGGTCTGGGGAGGCATATCCTTGGAGGGCCGCACAGACCTCTACGTGCTAGCCAGAGGTACCATGACTGCCATTAGGTACCGGGATGAGATCCTCGGCCCATTGTCAGACCATATGCTGGTGCAGTGGGCCCTGGGTTCCTGCTCATGCATGACAATGCTCGTCCTCATGTGGCCAGAGTGTGTCAGCAGTTCCTGTATGTCGAGGGCATTGATGCTATGGACTGGCCTGCACGTTCCCCAGACCTGAATCCAATCGGGCACCTCTGGGACATCATGTCTCGTACCATCCGCCAACGCGATGTCGCACCACAGACTGTCCAGGAGTTGACCGATGCCCTGATCCAGGTCTGGGAGGAGATCCCTCAGGAGACCATCCGTCGTCTCATCAGGAGCATACCCAGACGTTGTAGGGAGTGCATACAGGCACGTGGAGGCCACAGACACTACTGAGCCTCATTTTGAATCGTCTTGAAGAATTTCCACAGAAGTTGGATCAGCCTATGTTCTCATTTTCCACTTTGATTTTGAGTATGATTCTGAATCCAGACCTTAATGGGCTAATGATTTTGATTTCCATTGATCATTCTTAGGTTATTTTGCTCTAAACACATTCCTCTGTCTAATAAATAAAGATTTTCAGCTGAAATATTTCATTCATCGAGGTCTATATTGTGTTTTTAGGTGTTCCCTTTATTTTTTTGAGCAGTATACATCTGATAGAGAGAGAGCTAACATGCACCACTTGGCTGAGGAACTAGCAGATGGACTCTACTGCACAGGATTCAGATGGTAAGGATCGCATTGGGTCATCTCTCCGTTTATCACATGCCCATGCACAAACATGCATGTCTGTGTACACACACACACTCACACACACACACACATACACACACACTTTCCTGGGTATGTCCACAAAGATCTACATGCCACATGCACACACAGGTAGACACACTTACGTCCCATCTTCGTTGCTCCGATAGAAGACTAAGAAGGGGTCAGACTTGCCAAAGAAATCCTTTTTGTCCAACTTGTTGGCACAGAACTGCATGGTGGCTATATCCTGAGAGAGCAACAAATTTTTTTCTACTTCAGTCCAATAACATGTCTGTTAGATGATTTTAATCTAGTTAAGTTTACACTTTATTTTGCATTAAAAAAAGTGGCTTGGTTGAAAAACAGCCAAGCTAAAAAACACCAGACTGGACCTTGCGAATAGCTGCACGCTAAAAGTGGTTTTTGAGCAAACATCCTGAGCCATTACATTACATTACCTACCAAATGAAAGTCTTTTCAACAAAGCCATGAGCATTATTCTATTGGGTTTTTTTTCTTTCCTTTTTTCTCCCTAATTGTACTT